>NC_092208.1:4197642-4282092 GCF_043381705.1 Parasteatoda tepidariorum | reverse complement strand
ATATATATATAAAATTGAACAAAGAACTTTTGTTTGTTTGTTTGTTTTATTTGGTTTTTTTTTTATTGGCTTCATTAAGATTTTTGTAAGATATAAACTGAAACAACAATTTTTAGGCCTAAATTTTAATTTTTATTTCAAAAGACAATTTTAGTTTTAAAAATGTATGTCTAAACGAGGAAAATTTTTTAAACTGTTTTTAGGCTCTGATGTTTGAAGAAGATACCAAAAGTAGTGAGTTCTCTAATTCGAGGGATGCTGAAAACAAGGAGAAGAGGAGGAGGAGAAGGGGTCGCCCTAGCCGTAGGGGTGCAGGTCACAGGCCCTGGGATGTGTCCTCGGAGTCTTCCACTACTATAGAGGAAATAACGGAAGAGGAGGAGGAAGAAGAACAGGAAGAGCCTCTTATATTCGAAGTCAATGAGGATGAATTTGCGTGTGAAGAAATAGACGAAAATGCTGAACCTGTTTTTGTCAGGAGAGCCAGGACAGCCAAGAAAGGTTAGAACCCATTTAATTTTAGGATGCAGATATAATATACCCAACAATAATTGTTCGAAATTACCGTTCAGAATTTTCTTTCAAAATTTACAGAAACTTCTTTGAAAATTGCTTGGAACTTTTAAATTTTCAAGCTATTTACCGAATACAAATCACTACAAAATTGTTGAAAATGCTTACAGAAAATGCTAAAAAAGAAATCTTAAAAAGCAAAAACCACTCAAATATTTTGTGAATTTGATCCTACCATACCCATGTATTTCTAGGTAGCAGTTATTCTGATGCAAAGGATAGATACAAATATTAGAAGTTTCAAGAAAAATATGAAAATTCCATGACGAAACTGCCTTATTATTTTAGAATTTATTGCCCCCTTTTTTTAATTATAATACTTTTTTTTCGCGTTTGTTTAATGTGGTTAAAGATTTACTAATGGGATTGTTATTAAGTTCATAAAACTGTTGATGTCATAATTCTGTAATTAATGGTTCTACCCTCTTTACTAGTTTTGGGTTTATTGCTTGGTTTACATAGCAATATTGCATCTAAAAGTGTTATTAATCAGGGGAAAGAAAATGAAACCTTTTTTTTCCAACTCTTAAGAACTTTTCTCCTTATTATAGAACAACAAAAGAACATAAATTTAAAATGCTTTGAACAGAAATTTTTAGTTGTTCAGATGATGCTAAAAAGGCAATAATGGTTAGTTAACTAAAAACTAGATTCCAAGTAATCAATTTATTTTAAACATTTTATAATGAAGTATAAAATTTCAAGTTTTTTAATTTGATACTTGTGCCTAGTTTATAATTTTTTTTAAATTTAATTGTTAATTTTCATTAAATAGTAAATTCATAATTTTGTTAGTATTATATACCTATTTAAAATTAAGTTGTTTATACATCGATAAAAATTGCAATAATTTAAATTTTATAAATGCTAAAGATTATATTTCTGTTGTACTTATGATTACTGGTAGCTGGTTTAGAAAGTTGGCATCTCTGCAGGTCCAGAAGTTTTTTTTTTCTTTCTTTGTCTGAAATACTTCTTTTTTTGGAGAATTTTGTTTCACATTTGTATGACAGAAATGTTGAAACACATCAGCAAGTGCTGTAAAATATATTATCTGCATATTTTCCCCCTCATATGTAAAAAAATTATCGTGGTATATGAAGATTTTTTTTCCTTCTCAGGTTTAAAAAACAATCAAAAATATTACTGAATGAAGAAACAGAAAGATCTTTTTTTAATTCTTGAACTTACTCCATTACTATTTGTTTCAAGTCCTTAACAAAATTTGTCTGTCAATAGGCTGATATATACACACACACACAAAAAAAACCCCAAAAATTTTAAAAATAAATTTTAATTTTTGAAAGCTGTATAAGGTTTTTGTTTATTGACTGTAATAGGGACTTATACCCGTTTTTGAATTTCAATTATTCCATTTATTTAAAAGCGTATAAATTTTTTTTATTAAAATAGCACATTTTTGAAGATTATTTTTTAAGAATTATTTTCATCTACCTTATATATACTAATTTTGCTGTACTCTTGTTAGATTAGTGTAATTTTTACAATATCAGTCTGTGTTAGGATTTTGCTGCTGATTGATTCTGTTGATTCTATTACCGACTGTTCGTGTACTATGAAAATTACATTTCATAGAACATTTATCAATTTTTTCTCCTCAGTTATTTATTTATTTTAACTTTTTATGTTTTCTACATTTTATGAGGTAACATTATTTTTTTGATTATTTGTGTGATTATTTTTTAAAAATTTTTTGTGTGTATTAACGTCACTTAATTTTGCCAATAACAAACACCAAAACTAATATCAGATTCTAATAATCAAATCAGGCTTCCCACGGATTAGTGAGAACAGGGAAAACCTGGAATTGTCAGAGAATTTTATTTTAACTCCAAAAATCAGGGAAAGCTGCAATTTTTTTGCAAAAACCTGGAATATTTCCTATATCATACCTGGAAAATAACTGGTCTTAAAATTATCAGTAACAGTAATTAGTAATTGAAATTCGAATTAAATAATTCTAAAATCGATTATAATTATTTGTTTTTAAATTTTCACATTTTAGTCAACCTGAAATGTTCCTTTCCTCATTTAATAATATTTTTTTATGCAGAAAATCTAATATTTCGCATTACAAACGTTTGTGGTTAACGTTTTTATGAAAAATTTGTCTTATTGCTTTCTTTGATAAATTACTTTTTTTGTAATAATTTATTAAATTACTGTATTTATTCCTTGTATAACTGCAATGCATTATAAATTTGTATAATCACATCAAAATACTCTTTTTTCCAGCTCCTGAAGAGGCAGCTGAAGAAACNACAACAAGCATTGTTGCTTCTAGTAAAATAGAAGAGAAGAATTTTTAAAATTGGTCTTAGATTAAGGTCCTTGAAAATTTTGTTGAGGTCCTTGAAAAGTCCTGGAAAGTTCTTGAATTTCAATCTCATTATAGAGTGGGAACCCTGTAATAGCATTTCTGATTACTTAATTCATTTTTCTTTTGCTTTTTCTGGTAATTGAAAAACTGAGATGTTCAGCTTTAAAAAAATTTTTCAAAAATTAAGATTGATTTTTATGTTCTCTGTTTCGCTTTTCGACATTTTCAAAAACGTTCTTGATTCGCCTTGATTGGCAAAAACGTTCTTTTTAGAGTTAATTTATGAATACGATTTTCCAGGAAATATTATTCTGAGCATTAAAATTTTAGTTTCAGTGTTTAGTAGCAGTAAAAGATTTTGCTATTTGGCCCCAATTGTACTGCGCTCAGTCGATTTTTTCTTCTTTTTTTGCCGAATATTTGGTTTTTGACCAAATCACAATTCATTACCACATTCGACCAAATCATATTCGTTGCGGAAATAAAAACGAAGGAAAAATAACTAGGATTTACGATAACACTGTACCGAAATACCGTATCAAAAAATGATTATTTAATTGCCCGATTAACAATCACGCATCGTAATAACATCATAGTTAAATAACGGGATAGTCAAAATCATGTGGAAAAACATAGAAATAAGTGGGAAAATATATATTTATGCTGAACTCAGCACGAATAAAGCGTGTCAAATGCATGATTTAAAATTTGCATGTCGTAATAGAATAATTGGAATTTTTTATAATACGTGGGAACGCATAGCAATAACTACCGAAAAAAAATTTTGAAAAAAAAGAAAGAATTGCAAAAAAAAAAAATCACTTAAATTTAAGATGAAATCGTCACAAATAAAGTGCAAGAAAAGTGATTATTTAAACTTGCGATCTGAAACTCGCGTCGTAATAAAAATTCGGGATTTTCGAAATCACGTAGAAAAGCGGAAATAACTGTTTAAAAAAAATCATTTATATTTACTATGAAATCGGCTTAAAGAAAGCGCGTTAAATGTACATTTACTTAAGAATCTGTTAAAATTGATTGTGTCATAACGTGATGACTTAAAAGTGCAATTAAAAATTGCCCTTTTTAAAATTTTTTTTATTGTGTTTAGAAGCTTTCGCGGGCCGCACTTCAGTAGTCGAAGGGCCGCAGGTTGTGCACCCCTAAATTAAATAATTCTAACATCGATTACAATTATTTGTTTTTAAATTTTAACATTTTAGTCAAACTGAAATGTTCCTTTCCTCATTTAATAATATTTTTTATTATGCAGAAAATCTAATATTTCGCATTACAAACGTTTGTGGTTAACGTTTTTATGAAAAATTCGTCAGTCTTAGTGCTTTCTTTGATAGATTACTTTTTTTGTAATAATTTATTAAATTGCTGTATTTATTCCTTGTATAACTGCAATGCATTATAAATTTGTATAATCACATCAAAATACTCTTTTTTCCAGCTCCTGAAGAGGCAGCTGAAGAAACGGTCATCAATGACGACACGCCTTGCATTAAATGTGGCAAATATGATCGACCTGAATGGGTTTGTTTGCTATTTTAATTCAGTATGTTCAGGGTAGCCTCAGAACAGGGAAAAATCAGTGCAGTTTATATATCTGGAAATGTCAGTCTATTTAACTAAAATACCCAATAACTCATGAAATCTGAATTAACTTGATTTTTTGGTACTTTGAAGTGTGATATTTTCCCCTACTTCTTTCTTATAATGAATTTCTTAATTGTTTTGTTTCAACTTTAATGGCAAATATCAGTGTTTTGTAATATATTTTATGTGCAAAAAAGTGAAAGATTTGCTAAAATCAGTCGGGGGAATCAGAGATGATTGTGCTCCGGAAAAAATCCATATTTTTCGCCCGTGATTTGAAAGTTTTCGAAAATCCAGGTCCAGAAGTTTTAAGAAATCATCCATCGCTTTTATGTATAAAAATTCTTGTATATTTTATTTATATGTATAAATATATTAATAATATAAATAATTAAAAATATTAGGACTAGAATTTATACTTGGCATCTCTTTCATTTGTAGATTTTTTTTTTGGTAGAATAATAAATGTGATTAGATTTAAAAGTAAATTTATACATAAATTATTCATTTAAATTATGTTGCATATAATTTATTTAGAATTTAACGTTTTGAAAATATCAATGATGTTGTATGTATATTTATTTGATGAAAAATTAAGTATTTTTGAAAATTTTCTCAATTTATTTAAAAAAAATTTTTTTCCCTCTTTACTATTAAGAGCTATGAAATTTTGTTGTTTGCACAGAGATACCAACTGCTCCGGACACACCAACGCTAAATAACTACTAAATAAATTTTGCAAATGTTTGACTATTTTTGCTAGCTTTTTAAAGGGCATAGCATGGCAAGTACTATAAAGTGGTGAATTATATAAGCCTATGAACTATTTAGAAATAGTGGTGGATAAAAATCTACTTAAAAAATTGGATTTATTAAACCAAGAATCACAATTGATAAACTACCACTTTAAAATATATATTTGTTGTCCGGAGCAAGTTGGCATCTCTGTTTGCATCTGATCTCTAATTAAAAAAAAAATTCTACTCCTTTACTGTCTTTTCCAGTTTGGATTTAATTGTTTATGTCACATATCAATGCTGCATCTAAATCAGTTTTCAAATAAATGACAAATCCTACTGATTTCTGCTCGCTTTAAGAACTGCTAAATCTTCTCATCATATATAAAGGCAAATCTGAATATATTTCTGNAAATTCTTGTATATTTTATTTATATGTATAAATATATTAATAATATAAATAATTAAAAATATTAGGACTAGAATTTATACTTGGCATCTCTTTCATTTGTAGATTTTTTTTTTGGTAGAATAATAAATGTGATTAGATTTAAAAGTAAATTTATACATAAATTATTCATTTAAATTATGTTGCATATAATTTATTTAGATTTTAACGTTTTGAAAATATCAATGATGTTGTATGTATATTTATTTGATGAAAAATTAAGTATTTTTGAAAATTTTCTCAATTTCTTTAAAAAAAATATTTTTTCCCCTTAACTACCAAGAGCTATGAAATTTTGTTGTTTGCACAGAAATACCAACTGCTCCGGACACACCAACGGTAAATAACTAAGTAAATTTTGCAAATGTTTGACTATTTTTGCTAGCTTTTTAAAAGGCATGTCATGGCAAGTACTATAAAGTGGTGAATTATATAAGCCTACGAACTATTTAGAAATAGTGGTGGGTAAAAATCTACTAAAAAATTGGATTTATTAAATCAAGAATCACAATTGATAAACTACCACTTTAAAATATATCTGTCCAGAGCAAGTTTGCATCTAATCTATAATAAAAAAAAATTCTACTCCTTTACTGTCTTTTCCAGTTTGGACTTAATTGTTTATGTCACATATCAGTGCTGCATCTAAATCAGTTTTCAATTAAGTGACAAAAAATCCTACTGATTTCTGCTCTCTTTAAGAACTGCTAAATCTTCTCATCATATATAAAGGCCAATCCGAATATATTTCTGTGTTATTTTCTTTTAATTATTGATAGCTAGTTTGTAAAATATGAAGTAACGGCTTAAAAATATATGCAATAAAAAAGAAATGGGTGATGAAATAGCGATCTGTCAATAATATTAATTGCAAGAAAAAAGGATTTTTTTTTTTTTTTTGAGGAAATACTTTTTTTTTCTATATTTACTTCCAGTCATTCAAATTCCAGATAGTCATTCTGTCACTGTGTATTATTCTATGTATCACACCATTATTTTGTTTTTATGATGTTTTGTGTGTTTTAGATACTGCTATGTGATAAATGTGACAGCGGATATCATACAACATGTTTGATTCCTCCATTATTGATTATTCCTGATGGTGACTGGTATTGCCAACCTTGTGAGCATGTAAGTGTTTTGCCTTCTCTCACTTTCTTTAGCAGGATTGCCACAGGCAACTAAAATGCAACTATTTTCAGCCTAAAGCGACTTTAGCAACTTTTTTCACCTGAAAAGGCTAAAAAATCTACTATTTTCAAGAAAAGGAGACTTTTCTGTATTAATAGCAATTGTTTTTAACATAAATTGGGTTGTCAACCTGCAGCCGGCAGGAGCTTCTGAGCACAATTATTTATTTTTTCTTTAAAAAAAAAAAAAAATTTGAAAATTTTTGAATTGCAAATTTGAGTTATCACTTTTCAACGCACGCGATTTGCACAGATTCCATCACAAGTGTATTTCGTTGCTCGATCACTTTTTTTCAACGGTTATTGCTACAAAATTCTGCATGATTTTTTTAAAAACAAATTTTTTATACAATATTACGATGGGTGCATTTCGAATTTGAGTAATCACTTTTTCACAATTTATGTATGTATAAATATATATACTAAATCAATTATTGATTAAAAGGGAAAAAGTTTTAGAAAAAGTATGTTTGTTTTTTTTAATGAAAAAGTATTTTTGTGTTTTTTGAATGAATTCTAGTAATAAATTTCTGCAAAAAGTATTAAAATAAAAGTATTTAAGTTTCTGCAAATATACAAATTTTTTTGATATAAAAATTTAGTGCTAGAACACTAATGTTTTTTAAAATTTATCATATTTACCACCAACTTGACTTAATGGATCATGGTATATGACAATTAAGATTTTAATAAAATTATAGTCACATTATTGATGAATTTTTGTTCTTATTTAGGCAACTATTTTCATAGTTTTTTGCAACTATTTCCATGCTTTAGGCTACTAAAAGCAACTATTTTGTTCATTTTTTTCTGTGTCAACCCTGCTTTAGTGAGTATAAAATTAAATTATTCATGCACATTTTTTTTCCAGATGTTTTTGTGTGAGTGTCTACAAAAAGAGTTGCATAAACTAGAGCTGGTGCTGAAACAAAAAGAAAGGGAAGAACTCAGGTATACAATGTGTATTGTATTGACATCTAGTGTTCCTTTATTTTTCGTATCAAGTAATTTGCCTGTGAAGCATTTCAATTAATGTTATTATTCAAATCAAAAAATAGCTATATAACGATTTTAGTAACACAGCTGGTGGAATTAAGTGTTGTAATTGTAGTTTGTGCAATGAAAGTTAAACTTACTATTAAAAATTAGAGGCTTTTTACATTCTAAATTCTAAATACCTACTAGATGCATTATTACAGAAATTTATAAAATATGTACCCCCTATCCACGCCTTGCGGGTTATACATATTTCCCTTACTGGAAAATTTGTGTGCGTTTCAAAACTTCAAGATGCTTTTAAGATGTGCTAACTATTAGGCAAACTACCCAAAGCACCTTACCGTGGGGATTAAAACAAATGAAGACTATTGCTGATGTGCCAAATCTGCCACATTTTTTGGGAAACTTCAATATGTTTTTATGTTGAGCTAACTATTGGGCAAAGTGCTCGAAACACATTACTGTGAGGATTAAAATTGATGAAGACTATTGCTGACTTGCCAAATCTGCTGCATCATTTGGTAGGCTTTCAATTTTTGCCATTGTTCCTAAAAAATATCCCGAATTTTGCTAAATTGACAGCCAAATTTAAAATTGTTGTGATTTCCCCCCCCCCCCAAATGCAGAAGTTTTGTTTACTTTTCTCATTAAGTGCATACAAATTCCTACTCCCTTGCCACCATGAGGAAACTGATGTCAGCTAATTAGTTTTTGTTAAATGGAGGGTTAAAGCTTTTTCTCTCAGTGGGCAATTTACCTCATCATTATTTTAACTTTTAATAATTTATTTTCAACCGTTGGCTACAAAGTAGTCTAAATTGGATTGTTTACAAAAATTATGTGCATGCATCGCGCTGCACATAATCAAGTTTGTTTTTATACGTCTGATACATGTCTATAAAAAATACTAAAGATAGATAAATCTAAGGAAAAATATTCCATAAATTTCAATTTATCATTTATTAGGTAATATTCTAGTATTATTGCATCTAGAAAATTAAAGTTGGAAACACAATCTAGTTCTAAGCTTTTACGGATGATTCCACACTCACAATTTTGTTTAGTAAAATTTAATCAATGACGATATAAAGATGTCACCTTATAACATGTATCGATAAGATCGATCTACAATATGGGCTGCTCGGCTGCAGTGGTATTATTGAAATTTCCCACAGGTGCAGGGATGGTACAACTAAACAACTGCATCTACTTTTCATATATATAATTTTAACTTCAGACAACACCTACACCTGTTGTAAATGTATATCTACCAACTTGTCTTGTGCTACACTAGCTCTCAATGTTTAATTGCAACAACCCTCTAGTCATTTAAAGTATCCTCTCCCATACTATGGGTATTTTTTTATACTTTATAACCGTTGTTGAACAGCCGACCCAATTTAGGGTTTACAGCTACTAATGTTCAATGTTATAGCCTTGTAATTTAGAACCTAATCCAGGAGACAAGGGAACTCGTGAATCAAGTACGCTTACAAGTGGTTCATATATGTTTCTTCCCACTACTTGATCCAGAAGTTCCCTTGTCTTCTGGATTGGGCTCAAAATTACAATTTTAACATTGGTATTCTTAAACCTAACGTTGGGTCAGCTATTCAACGACGGTTATAAAATGTGTAAGATAGGGAGATCTCTTAGAGTGATAAATTTATTCCTTTCTTTAATTATTTACTTATATATTGCAGAAAACAGCGTCTTGCATATGTTGGAATTAGTTTGGATAATGTCCTAAAGCCTGTAAGTGCCTTTTTTAAAGTGCAATTTTTTCTATGCTTTGTAACAATAATATCTCAACGTTTAAAATTTTATTGTAGGAGAAAAAAGAGAAATCAGAAGAATCCTCCAGAAGCGAAGACGATGGGGAGGACGAGGAGGAAGTTGTGGAACAACGCAGACCTAAAGTGAAGAGCAAAGAAGTGTCCTCCGACGATGAAAAGCACAAAAAGCTCTATGGACAGCGATCTGTGCGAGCGCGCCGTACAGTCAATTATCAGTTTAAGGAATACGATGAACTTATTGCATCTGCTATACAAGAAGATATGTTAGATATAGGAGTACCCTGTAAGCTGTGAAATGTTTAAATATTTATTTTTAAATACTTGCTTAAGTGTCTACTTTATTTGTTAGTTCTCAGGGGTCTGTCCAGGATAAATTTACTATAACAAGTTCTAAGACCTCCCTACCTTTTAAAATTTTGTTTTGGTATCTCCATAAAAAAGAAATCAAGGTTAGTTATGCATTTTGTCTTGAGATTGAACCCTTCCGTGGATTGCTATTATGACAAGTAGAAAAAATCTTTTTCTCCTCATGCCTGGCCATAAGTGCATTCTGGGATTCCAAAACTCCGTGGAAGAAAAGAAGCGTTCTCATTGCAATCTATGGAGGGGGGAGGGGCTTTTCCGCCAGCTGTCTTCTACGAATAGGTATCACGTGTTTGGTCAGATAGTGCAGCATAGTAAGCCTAATCAGTTGCTTAGCGAGCTTTTTTAAGCAGATTTATTTTAAAAAATAAAACGACAATACTCTCCCTCTATAAACTTTTCAGTAAGTCAAAGTTCGAACTATTATCTTAAACATTATTGTAACAGTCCTTTATTTTTTTCTTGAACTTTTTCAATCTCTGTAAAAAAAATTCTGTATGAACCAGTCGAGAATGTTCTTTATATGAAAATAACTATTAGTGCTAGTAAATGCATGTTTTTATTAAATTCAAGTTAAAGTTTATTACGGACAGACAATGATTTTTATGGTATTTTAAATTTGGATACAATTTTAAGCCCAAAATTTTACTATAGCAAAATTGTTTTTGAATATATACTATAAATATATAGAAATTTACCAGTCATAAATGATCTTAATTTAAAGTGACAATTTTTGAAAATATTTTCTGACTTTACCATATTTTTTGTGTTAATTTTTTAATAGAATTTTTAATTTTCACAAATTATGTTTAAATTTTCACAAAATAGTACCTCTTAAAAAAAACCTAGACAGACCCTTGGTTTTATTTTCCAGGAATTTAATATAGTTAATTTTTTAATCTTCCAAATTGTGTGTATTTTAGAAAGAATATGTAATTTTTAATATATTTGTAAAAGTTAACTTATAAGGTTAGAACTTTTTTTTACTTTAACCTAAAAAAGAAGTGCTATAGTTGCCAATGCTACTGGAATTTCCAGTAGACTACTGGGTTATTATGAATGCATTATTATTATTATATACAGTAGAGAACCATTTATCCGGTATCCAGATAACCGGGAAAATTTTTGATCGGTTTTCCCGTCATTTTAAACTAGAACGATTATGAAAAAAAGCGGAAATGAACTCATCCCTGAAGCTGAGTAGAGGAAAATGTAAGGAAGGGGAGAATTTTTTTCCCCGTTTACCCAGAGAAACGTCATTGTTCTAAAATATTCAATTTAATTTCATGCAGAACTCTCTTTTTTAAATTAATTTTTTCAGGAATTAAATGTCTATTACTATTTAAAATTATGAGTAAATATAATACACAACATTTCAAGCGTATTTAAGGCCAGTTGTGACTTGAAAATATTGCAGTTTTTCTTTTTTGATCCCTAAAATTCCTATGTGTAAAATTTGTAGTACATTATGCAACAATTGTCATTAAATTTATATTTGGTAAAATCTACTGGATTTTTTCCTATGTATATCAACATAAATTTTTGATGCTTTAAACCCCTTAAAAAGTGTGCTTAGTAGTGTAATGAATGCTTAGTTCTCAATTTAGGATTAAAATGTTTCAGTTCTATTCTTAATTTTTTTATGGACTTAAAACATTCTTATGTTATGGATATTTCAGAAAGAATTGTATGTTGATAACGTCAGATTCTCAGAGGTATAGTTTCTTTACCTTCTTTTCTCTTAAGAACAAACCCTGTCTAAATTAATAGCCAACCACCCCGTGGCAGAATCACGGCGACATTGTCGCAGAACTTGACAGAGCTCTTGCAGAAATATTTTGCTTTTGGGAAGTTAAAAAATTTTGGTCTGTTTTTCTTTAAAAATTTACACGTACAATTGAATCGCACGTTTAAATAATCATTTTTTGAAACTCTCAATTCATGCCAATATCGTAAATCTATTTTGATTGTTTTTTCGACAGTTATTGAAACTGATTTTCACATGACTTTTAGATATTCAGATATATTTCAGTCGATGTGGGAAATTTAAATTGCGCATTTGATCATTTACTTTTTAAGGTAGTGATTCTATCAGTTTTTTTGACAGTTATTGCTTTTGTTTTCCACATAGTTTTTAAAACACGATATTTTTTTATACTATGTAATTTATTACAGCAATCAAATCTTGAAATGAAACTGGCATTTGAGTAAGCCCTTTCTGCAGAGTACGATTCAAGTGATTTCGGCGTCGATTTGTTTTTCGTTAATTACTGCTGTAGGTTTCATGATATTTAATTATTTTTTTAAGATGATGAAGATTTGTAAAATGCGATAAAGGAAATAATTAGTGCGGCCCCCCCCCCCAATAAAATGCGAGTATATCGCACATAGTATTGGAATAAATATATATATTACATATTTATTTATTTTTTAAATACAGCCTTTTTGAGCCTTAAATTAGTTTTTTACTTTTGTAGCCATTTCAATGATACATATTTGTTATCATTGAAAGTATCTTGTGGAAAGATATTAGTGTTGGAGAGTTTTGTCACAGATAACCCGAAAAAAATTGTTGCAGGGGCCCACCAAACAAATAGTCCTTCCTTTAAGATAATTTTGTCTTTTTTAATTTTTCAAATTCTTTCAATCTCGGATTGAAGCTGTAGATTTCCTTTAAACTTGATTTTAAGACGGCGATGTGTTTTCTTTTTAGTGGACGAAGAGTTCAAAGACTCCCCTAAAGGTGAAGACGATGCTGAAAGTGAGAAATCTTTCAAAGCTGGTGTGAGATCGAGAAGGAAGAAGAGAAGTAGAAAATTGAATGATTTGGACTTCTCTGATGATGAGGATGACAGTGGGGAAGAATACAAAGGACAAAGGTGAATAATCATGCGTAATCTATTTTATTATTTTTATCCTAATTCTGAGGATCTTTGTTCTAATTCTGAGGATCTTTATTCTAATTTGATCGTAAAGACGCGGTTCCAAGTAGACAGGGTGCGTAGCGTTTTTAAAAATTGCTTAAATGTGCTTATTTTGATTTATGTTTTATAAAAGCTCTAAAACAGTGGTTGCCAACTGGTGGCCCTCGGGCCGCATCCGGCCCGTGAACTGAAATATTAGTTGTCATTTTTTGCGGACAATTTTCATAAGAAATCTAGATGAGTTTAACATACCAACGGCATAAAATTTTTTTTTATCAGGTTTTGCTTCCAAGAAAATATTTATTCAAATACAAAAATAATCGTATATGTTGCTTAATAATATACTATTAATTTTAATTTGTAATTCAATATGTTTGTTTTGTACAACTTGATAAATATCTGACAGTAATATTTAATGCTCCTTCAAACATAAAGGAGTCCTATATAAAATTTTGATAAAGTTGTGGCCCGCCATTTGACTGGTGTTTTTAACTGTGGCCTCCAGCCTCATGTAAATTGGAAACCCCTGCTCTAAAAGGTGCATTTTTTTTTCAGGATTTGTCAAAAGTGTTCCATTTTCTATATTTAAAAAAAAAAATATTTTTTTTTTTGCCGTATCGATTGTCTTTCTAAATTACAAAAAATGGGTGATTTTCACAATTTTCTCTGCAATATTTATCAGAAACTAGTTATTTTATCATGATTATGTAAAGTTTTGAATTTTATTGATAATAAATTAAGAGATTTGAACTATAGAAAAAAAATTTCATTTCAGCTCAGATCCTAATTATAATTTTCTTTTTTTTTGGAAAGTGATTAAAAATATTTCTTGGGTGCTTAAAAAACATTTAAAGGGTGCTTATTTTTTGTTGAAAAATCTCATTACGCACCCTGAGTAGAACACCAAAGTCAAGCATCACTGGCTGCGGTCAATAATCGGTTGGGTGACCACTTTGATCAGCCTGTGTAGGGACCGAGGGTGTGCGGTATTGGTTCTCATTAAACTGTTCTACCTTAATGCGTTGGACTTTGCACAAAGCATCAGAGTTGGACTTCGACCAAAGCAGGAGAGCCATCCCCTCTGCTGAGCATCAAGATTGTGATGGCATGTCTTCGGATCATCCTCGAGGATGTTTCCCAGACCGCTGCCATTGTGCTGCTCTAGTGTGACATAAATAAGTACCTACCTTTGCCTAATTAACATTATTTCTAATTGCTGCTTTTACTCTATTAATTACTGAGTAAGTTCTCTGATCTGGAGCTATTGGAGTTTAACACACTCCATATCATTGAAGTAGTTGTCCTTAAATGGGAACAGTTTAAATTATTTTTTTATAGAGTCTTGGGGGCTCAGGGTGTAGAGCACTCGCCTCAGAATGAGGTGCCCTGAGTTTGAATCCCAGAGATGTCTCTTAGATGTGAATTCTGCACCACTATGATGAGACTTCGAAAAACCTGTGAAAAAGGCCGAAAAAATTATAAATATTTGCTGAAAAAACTATAATTCGTTGCTGAAAAAAAAATTATTTACTGAAAAAACTATCAAAGTTATCAAAAAATGATAATTCAAATTTGATAGTCTTAATAAGGTGATCATATCCATTGCTCCATGGCAAAATCATGGTGACATTGTTGCAGAACGATACAGAGTTCTTGTAGAAAGATTTTTCTTTTCTTCTAAAATTTCAATAATGCATTTAGATAATCCCTTTTTTCACGGTCAATTTACCACAATAGTATCTTGAATCGATATAATGTTTCGATTGTATTTTTGGCAGTTATTGATATTGATTTTCAGATGGTTTTTAAATATCCGATATGTTTCAAACAATGTGAAAAATTTGAATCGGGCATTTGAGTATTTACTTTTTAAGGCAATGATTCTATAAAATTTTTTGGCTGTTATTGCTCTTGATTTCTCCATAGGTTTTAAATCCGATATTTTTTATACAGTGTTATTTATTACATCAACCTAATCTCAAAACGAAATGTGCATTTGATTAACCCCTTTTTGTGGAGTCCAATTCGCGGGATTTTGTTGTCGATCTTTTTTTTTTTTGGCAATTACTAATAAGAATTTCATAATTTTTAATCGTATTTTTACTGAGATGGTTATTTACAAAATGTGGAGAAGGTAATAATTAATGTGTTTTTCGCCCCAACAAAATGCATGCATATCATCTATAATAGAATTAAAAATTATTACATGTTTAATGAAAAGAAGTATTTATAGTTTTTTTTTTGTTTTGTCAATACAGCGCTTTTGTTATTTTAAATTAGTAACATTGTTATTATTAAAAGTATCTTGCAGAAAGATTTTAGTGCTAGAGAGTTTTGTCGCAGGTGGTTCGAAGAAATTCTGCCACAGGGATCCATTGCTTAAAAATATTGGAATTGGAAAAATTATATGAAAGAAACCTTAAAAAATTATAAATAACTTTTAGAAAAGCCTCTGTGAAACAATGTGAAATTTCCCATCCATTGTATAGCATCGCCCAGAGTTGAATTGTAGGAGCAAAGGTATTTTATTTAAGCATCAGAAATGACAACTGGGTGTAATTTTCTAGGCATAAAATTCAAATGTTCAGGTACAAATTACAATTAATGACCACTTATTTTGAACTCTTATTGGAACTCTATTTTCCTGATAGAGGAAAATGGCCTCCATATTTTAAGTGTCAAAAATTCAAATCCATCAACAACAAAAATTATGTTTAGTTGAAAAAAATTATGTTTTGTGTTTTATTTCATAACTTAAAATATGCAAGGGTGCCACTCTTCAGTGTGAAATCAGTATTGAGAAAAAATAATGAGATTAAATTTCATCAATTAATCTCTTTTCCAGTTTTTCTTTAAATTAAAATAAACTGTTTTCCTTAAAAATGTTAATTTTATAACAAATATTATATTTTAATGAAAAGATTGTTATTTTTCATTGCAAAGTGATCTAGTAATGATGTCGCGCCTCATCATTACTTGATCACTGGGATTGTGATTGAACTTGTTTGCTTGAGCAAAATTTGTACTATTGTTGTATCTGAATTTGTTTTCATTTTTCCATAACATTTTAAAATGCTAAACAAAATTAAGATTATTATTATTTTTTTAAATTATAGCGATACGATAAGAAATAAATAATGATGATCCAAGAAAAGTAGACATAATAAAATCATGAAAAAATTTATGGTTTATTATTCAGTGATTAGTGCATAAGGATCTACTAGGTTAACTATTTTTTTTGTTGTGTTTGCAGTGAAAAATAAAATAAAAAACAATAAAAACGAAAAAAATTAAATCATTGATTTCATACATGTGCCATTATTATGGAAAGATGCCATGGTGTGTAGTGTTTTTAAAAAGTGCTTGAAGGTGCTCATTTTCGATTTTTTTTTCATTGAGTGTTTTTAAAGAGTACTTAATTTTCCCTTTTCGAAAAGAAATTTTTTTTTCTTTACCGTGTCGATTTTCGCCATGTATTATGCAAAAATATGCTTTTCACATTGTTCTATTCAACATTTTCGCAATTCATTCGACCACAATCTATTTTAATGTATCATCAGTCCATAGCATATGAAAACGCCAATCATTTTACATTTTTAATGAAATACATGCGAGTCCGCGTCTACTGAGCAGGGTTTGGTGAGATTATTGCACTCTCATGCGCAACTCTGCTGCATTTTGCAAGGTATTCTCAATTTCAGGCTTCATTTCCAGCCTCTGATATCGATCCGAAAAATCTCTCAATCATTTTATAATGGCTAATTTTAATCAAGAAAAGAGTTCTTTGTCGGAAACTAATTATTTTATCATGATCATGTGAAGTCTTTGAAAATTATTTTGCATTTTGTTAATGTTTATAGTGCTTCAAAATATTTTTAAGTGCTTATTTTTTGTTGAAAGATTTAGCTAAGCATCCTGTGACGAAAAAGGGCCACCCTATTTTAAGTGTTGACAATTCAAATCCAGCGAGAGAGAAAAAGTATATTTTGTGTTTTATTTCATAACTTAAAATATGGTCTGCACGTATTAATTAGCATACATGAAGTCACCTCTTTAAACAATTAAGATTGAGTCCTAGTACATGAAGATCAAAAGTTCTTCATTTCAGACATGATATTTAATTCTCCTTATTATTAATTATTTGAAGCACTGACTCTGAACATACACCTCCCCCCTCCACCAATGAGTCTGGGGCAGAGAGTGCGGCTTCCGGAGAATGGAGGATAGTGAAGACACGAGGAAAGAAACAGAGGAGGAAACCAAGGCGTGGAAGGAGAGGAGGATACAGCTCTGGTATGTTTAACATTCCTATGTAGATAAATTATACAATTTGTAGTGCATCTTCCACTACAAAAATAAAATGCACTACTATATATAGTAGTCATAAACACAAAATTGGGTTGGCTGTTTAACGATGGTTATAAAATAAAATGTAATAGACATGTTAACTCAATTCTATGTAGGTGTACCTTTTAATAGATGACTGTTGATTTCACTTGCCCTACATTGGTGACTATGACGTGATATGAACTTTCACAGAAACTCACACTTCTATTTAGCACGCCTACTGGGTTGGCTGGTCCACATTGAGTAGTTGATCCCTTATCACAATATGCATTTGTGTGATTTAAAAATTACCCATCATGTTCTGTATTTGTGCGATTTAAAAACCATACATTGGGATGCGTATTTGCATGATTTGGAAATTACACAACGCAATCTATGTCAGTACGATTTAAAAACTCCCATATGATCTGTATTTGTGCGATTTAAAAACTCACATATGATCTGTATTTGTGCGATTTAAAAACTCGCATATGATCTGTATTTGTGTGATTTAAACACTCACATATGATCTGTCTTTGTGCGATTTAAAAACTCACATATGATCTGTATTTGTGCGATTTAAAATTTACCCATTGTGATTTGTATTTACATGATTTCATAAACACATCGAGATCCACATTTGTACGATTTAAAAATCCCTTATCACGATGTGCATTTGTATGATTTAAAAATTGCACATCATGTTCAGTATTTGTGCAATTTAAAAACCATGCATTTTGATGAGTATTTGCATGATTTAAAAATTATCCAATACAATCCATATCAGTACAATTTAAGAACTCTGTATGGTCTGTATTCGTACGATTTAAAATTTACACTTCATGGTTTGTATTTACACGATTTACAAATCACACATCGAGATCCGCATTTGTACAATTTAAAAATCTCTTATCATGATATGAGTTTTTGAGATTTAAAAGTAACACCTCACGATCAGTATTTGTGCAATTTAAAAATCATACATCGGGATTTGTATTCACATGATTTAAAAATTACACATCACGATCTATATTTGTACAATTTAAAAATTAGAAATCTCATTTTATATTTGTGCGATTTGAAATTTACACATTGCGATCCCTATTTGTGCAGTTAAAACAAAATCACGCATCGTGATTTGTATTAACATGATTTAAAAGTTATGAGTCACGATCCGTATTTGTATGATTAAAAAATTATCTATCATAATTATGTTATTAAATAATTATTTAAAAATTTAAATCCGTATTCGGACGATGTAAAATCTAACATCCTAATCAGCATTCCTGTGATTTAAAAAAAATCTCACATCAATCTGTATTAATGCTATTCATATTGGCGCGATGTAAAATCTAATATCGTAATCAGCATTCCTGCAATTAAAACAAAATCTCACATCAACCCGTTTCAATGCGATCCCTATTTGTGACATTTAAAAAGCCACACACCATGATCCGCATTCATGTGACTTTTTAAAGCATCTCCGGATGTGAATCCAAATTCGTATGATTTAATCACAATATTTAAAAACCATATGACATGATTTATCTTCGCATGATTCAAATATTGTGATTAGTATTTGGCGAAATTAAAAAAATTGCACATTGTAATGCGATTTAAAAATCATATGTGTAATTCATATTGGCATTATTTAAAAAAAATAAAAAAAATCTTGATTTATTACATTCCATTCTCGATTAGAATGGACTGCATACCTACCAAGTCTCCTGATTTTTTAAACGAAGATTCCTGTATTTTACGGCTGTTTTCTGTTTACCCGTATATTCTCAAATTTCTCCATATTTGTTGAAAAAATGTAAAAGAAAAATTTTTGGCGGTAAAATACTATTGCCAGTACTGCAGTATGTTGATTGTTTATAGTTTAAGTAGTTATAGATAAAAGTTCAAAAAAATCTTTGGATTAAGATTTATATACATATTTTTTGTTAAATGTAAGTGCTTATATTATTTCCAATTGTGAATTTCTCTTTTTTGACTTACGTGATTATGCATGACGTATCTAAACTTGACTCGTAGCATTAAAAAAAAAATTGCTAATAAAATCTCCATTATTTCATGGACTAGTGCGTTCTTTAAGTTATTGGTCACTTTGACCAGTGACTACCTTTCAATTACTTTATTTGTCTCTCTGATTGTAAATAATGTGTTTGTAGAAGAGGACTGGGAAGAGAATGAAAGTGACACTTACAGACCGGTGACACGTAGGGCTGCCCAGAAGGCCATCAGCTACAGAGAGATATCATCTGATGACGATGGTGAATGGAACGCACCCAAGGCTAAATTGTAAGCTTATTTACATAATCATTTTCTACTCATAATTTTAAGCCAGCTACACAATTAAATTCATATAACTAAAAACAACCTAGTGATAAAATGCTTTTGTATATTAGATGCTGTGAAAACAATTCTTTGATTTTGCATACCTGCCAGCTGTGCTTTATTTCCCCCTTAAATTACGGGATATTTCCCTATCTCTTGCTTTCTCCATTTTAAAAATGTCCCTTCGTTTTTTTATTGCTTATTTTGTACTTGTCACATAAATGTAACACGGCGTTTTTACGAAGTGCTTAAAGGTGCTTATTTTTTTTATTTGCATTTTTTAAAAGCCCTTATAAGTGCTTTTTATTTTATTCGGGGTTTGTAAAAAGTGCTCAATTTTCAATCTCTTAAAAAGGGATTATTTCTTTGCCGCATTGATTGTCACTCTAAATTTCATAAAGTTCGTGATTTTTACAATTTTCTCTGCAATATTTATCAGAAACTAGTTATTTTTATCATGATTATGCAAAAATGTGTTTGAATTTTATTGATCTATAAATTATGAACTTTAAACAGTAGAAATAAATAAATTTTATTACTGCCCAGATACTAATTATGACTTTTTTTTTTTTGGAAAGTGATTAAAAATATTTTTTGAGTGCTTAAAAGGTGCTTATTTTTTGTTGAAAAATCTGGCTAAGCACCCCCTATTATAGACTAGATTTTTAAAAAAACTGTTATTTCATTTAAAGTTATAGGTTTGTAACTTTTCCTTTTCAGAATTTTCAGTTTTTATATATTTTCGTATTGACCCCTAATTATACTTTCAAGCAGGTTTTCGATCATTTGAAGCACCTTTTTTTTAAAAAATTATTCAGTTAAGACAATATAGTAAAAGTAATTTAGTTAAAGTGTCTTGCTTTTAGAGATTTTAAATAGGGAAAGCAAAAACAAAATCTTTCTGAAGCCGAAAAATTTATTTTCAATTTATTATAAAAGCATGTCATATACTAATTACTACCAAGAAAAGGAAGAAAATAAACAGTAATTGTAAGCTATGCGAACAAAAATTGTATCTGTATATTCAGATAAGAAATGCTTTTAATGTATCTTGACTTTGTACTTACTGTCAGAAAGTATTTATATCTAAAAATATGTATTCTTGTCAGTATATATAAACATAGTGCATAGTGTTTTTAAAAAGTGCTTATTTTCGATTTTTAAAAGCCCTTAAAGGTGCCTTTTTCATTGGGTGTTTTAAAATGGAACTTAATTTTCTCTTTTCCAAAATGAGTTTTTTTTCTTTATCATGTCGATTTTCGCCTCGTGTCGTGCAAAAGTGCGGTTTTCACATTGTTCTGTTCAACGATTAAGCAATTTATTCGACCACAATCCATTTCGGTGTACCGTCGGTCCGTAGCATATGATGCCTCCAATCACGTTACATGTTTGATGAAATACTTCGGAAGTTCACTTGTGCGTTCTACTGAGCTGCGTTCGATGAGATTGTTGCACTCTCGTGGGCAACTCGGCTGCATTTTGCAAGATACTCTCAATTTCTGGCTTCATTTTCCGCCCTCTGAAATCAAACTGAAAAATCTTGCATCTTTTTATGGTGGCTAATATAATCAAAAAAAGAGTTTATTGATTGTCGGAAACTAATTATTTTATCATGATCATGTAAAGTCTTTGGAAATTATTTTGCTTTTCGCTCATGTATATAGTGCTTAAAAATATTTTTTGAGTGCTTGAAAAGTACTTGAAAGGTGCTTATTTTTTTGTTGAAAGATTTGGCTACTCACAACTTGATAAATAAGTTTTACCCAAATTCACTGAAATGTCACTTACTTGCTTCTTCTACTTAGCTTTTCATTCAGCAAGTGAAATTTTTATTTTCTCACTTAAGCATTAATTTGTAAGGTTTTGTAGTTTCATTTTTAGCTAAACTAAATTCATCGAAAGAGAATTACATTATGTACTTTGAGAAAGTTATAAAAATGGTGCTATTTAACTTATTGGAAATTCAGTTTCACCTCACTGCAATTTCCCTTTAGAAAAGTTTGGGATTTTTTTATTAATATTAAAAAAAAATTAAATTCATCTTAAGAGCTTTAGTTAATAATGAAATATTATAAAGTAAATGTTTAAAATATTATTAAAAATTAAATCATAATATGTTTCAAACCACATTTCTGCTTTTAAAATTGATTTAGAGCAATACCTGCTCTTTTGCTTGGATGAATAATTTCTTTAAAAAAGGATACTTTGATTAAAATCAGGCTGATTTAATTCAATGAATCCTGAAGTTTTTACCGGTTTCTACCTTTTCTACTCGCATAGTATCAACCAAAATTTATTAATATGGCCTATTAATAAATTATACAGGAAGAATTCATTAACTTGATGCTTTTTTTAAAAACATTTACTTTTTGAGGTTAAATAATCTTTTGAAGAACAATATGAGCACTTTTATTTCTTTAGTTTTTCTTTACTATGTGTATAAAAAGAAACTTGTTAATTTAGTGTATAACTGGAATATATATAGTAATTTTCTGATATCAAACTTTTTTTCTCTATTGTTCAAGTAGATGTAATCAAGCCACAATTATTTTTCCTCAGCAGTTGTGGTCAGTCTTGACCTGGCTGGGTGTTTTATATACTCTCTATATGTACTTTCTCACTTGTTTGCATACAAAACAAAAGTTTTATGTGTTAAAATATTGCCATTTCTGAAGGTTTTTATCATGATGTTTGAAAATGTGTAAGTAAAATTTGAAATGGGCTTACTACCTGTAATATATAATTAGATTGTATACACAGACATGCCAAACTGGAAAAATTACAATTCAGAAGTTTCCTTAGCAAGAATTTAGAAGGGATGAAATATAAGTATGATATGTGACACATTTAACACTTATAATGAAATATTTTAATTAATCAATTATATAAATAAAGGAATGCAAGATATTTTAAGAAACAAAAAAGAACAAATTGGGGAAGGGAATCTTAACTTTTAATCAAGTATGTTGTTGTAAAAAAAAGTCTTAACATAAAATTGAAATATAATATTTAAAATAAGCATTCATTAAATGTGTTTATTATTATTTTTATACATGTATAATCAACAACAAGAACACATAAAATAGTGGGAAAATATATACTGGTTTTTATTCCTGAAATTAGATTTTTTTTTTCAAAATCAAATATCATTGTCTTATTAAAATATTATGGAAAAATCTTGGACACTTATAAATTTTAAAATATAAGCTAATCGCAGAACCAATTTATTTTAAATTAGATAAATTCCATAAGTTATATTACAAATGTATAGAAATTTAATTAAATATAAAAATGATGTTAAGCAAATAAGGAAAAAACTCAAATTCAGAATTGTTTTTTTTTTTCTTAAAAAAAAAAAAAAAATAGCTGCTAGCCCTGAAATAGTAGTCCTCTTTGTGCTTTAGCTCATTTATTTGCCTCAAAAAATCATTATCTCCTCCGAGAGCAATGAAAATATAGCAAACTCAATCAAAACAAAAAGCATGCACGCTACCTTTTCGCAAAGCAATAATGGAAAAAAATTCATTGGAATGTGAATAATTACTATTGGTTGTGTATTGGTCCAATGTCGGTTGGTATGCTTCGATAGAGAATGCAAGAAATTTAATAATTATATCAGGCAGCATTTTAGTATTGTCCAATTTGCCTTGTATGCCCTCCATTTTAAGAAACATTTAGTTAACTATTTTGCACTTTAAACGTCCACTACAATTTATGTTAATATAACTATTTGTGGTTTTAATTTATTCTTATTCTAGGCCTAAGAAACGAAAGAAGACTTCTACATCTGAAGAAGATAGTGAATCGTCGTTCAAAAAGAAACCAGCGAAGAGGAAATCCCGTGTTCGTAAATGGGCTAGCTCTGAGTCATCGGAGTCCGAAAACGTCAGTTTCAAAGGGAGCGACACCAGCCAGGGAGGTTCTGAAGATGAATGGAAAATTAAAAAGAGCTACGAGGGAAGTCGTCTCAAAATCAATATAAACAAAAAAGTTTTGAGCAGTGAAAGTGAAGAAGAATCCTCTTCTCAGGAATCTGCTCCCAAAAAGAAATCGAATAAAGTCGAATCTGACGAAGAAGAAGAAGAAAGTGAAGAGGAAGAAGAAGAGGAGGAGGAAGAGGAAATGGAGGAAGATGAAGAGGAGGAAGAAAGTTCATCCGGCGAGGAGGAAGGAGGCGAGGACGACGAATCCGAGGAAGAAGCTGCGAAACCCAAATCAGCGCCCGAAAGCAAGCCCCCATTCGTAAAAGAACCACCTAAAGCTGAGTTAGTGAAGAAACCTGACCCTCCATCCATCGCTAAAGTTCCAACTCAGATTGAAACTGCAGTCGATGCAACTAAAGTCCCCACTGCTGTTGCTCGGGAAAAGCCCGCGATTAGGACAATTAAAAAAGATGCAACAAAAATGGTGCCTTGTGTTATACCGTATGTGAAATCTCCTAAAAGTGGACATGCAACCACACCCGACGAAGAAAGTGATAAAGAAATTCCTAAAGAGAAAGATTCTTCGAAGTTACCATTTGCTAAATCTCTTCCAGCTTCTGCATCTGTTTCTCTTCAACCATCTTCCGTACCACCTAGTGGTTCTAAAAACGTGGTGAGTCAACCTGGATCGGAAAGCCGACCGTTTGCCAGCACCATAATGGAACCTTTCAGTAATATGGACGAAGAAAGTGAGGACTCCGTTCCCCTTGAAAGAATACCTACGAGTGTGCCTCCGTCGGTGGTCAACAAACCCAGAGTGTTTGATCAGGAATATATTCCCGCTAAAGTATTTCCTTACACTGCTCCGGAGGAAAAGAGTTTTCCTCCTTCTTATTCTTCATTGGCACCTTTTGCGGAATTTTCATCTCGCCCGAGCCCCCTCAAACCATCCCTCGTCGAAACTTACTCCAATAACTCCAGTCCATCTAAATTAACCCCGCTAGACACCACATCAAAGCAGTTGACGCCCCTCGACAACCCATCAAAGTTCACATCTTTAGATAACTATTCTAGATCAAACAGTCCCAGGGGCTTCGTAAATTTAGATTATTCTGAAGGTAGGAAAAAGAAGCACTTCTATGGCAGCTCTGCCATGGAGCCTGAAGTCGTGCCCCGACCAGTCCACCCCTCCTCAGACAGTTACCAGGGAGAAATTAGATTTCCTCCCGAACCATACCCTTGCCCCCAATCGCCTAATTCTTACACCCAAAGATCATCCCCCCAAGTGCAAAGAGATCCTGGCACACCCCCTAGGTTCCATTCTCAATATTCTGACTCTTACGCTCCACCCAGGTCACCAGAATATTATCAAAGTCATCAATACTATGGGGGTGAAGAACGCATTCCGAGGCCTCCCTACCAACCGAACTACGTGGCTCCCGAACAAGGTCCACCCTATGTCCCGAATCCATATGTAGCGACTCCGGTGCCGCAACCCAACGGAGGTTTCATGATCGACTCTCTGCTTCAGGGTAGGAACCCCGAGGACGAACTGACCGAGGTCACTGATATAGTGTCATATATCACGCAAGAAAAATAAATTCAAAATCATTGTATATTTTTCATTTTAGAGAAGAAAAAGGAAAAAGGCATTTATAAATGTAGATAATTTATGTATAAAAAATCATATCTTGCAATATTTTTTTATTTTATCGACCATTATGCTGCGAAGATTTTTTATTATTTTTATGTGAATTTAGTTGTTTATGTTTTTAATTTTTTTTTTAAATGTTTTTTTGAATTTAATGCTTGTTGTTCATTCACGTGTATTCATTAAGCTTTAATTTTTTTGTTTATTGATGAATTTTTAATGTTCATAATTTATTGGAGCAGGGGGGAAATTGGAGATTTAGGGTTAGTATTTTTACTACATGTATTTATTGAAATTTTTAATGTACAGTCTGTTCTTTCATAACTTATAGACTAGTTTGAATAGGGAAAATAAAAAATTTTTCTTTTAAAACCTGTCACAAAACTGCCATTCATTCACCATTGCATTGTTTTTTTCTTCCGACTTTGTTGAATTGTGATCTTCAAAAAAAAAAAAAAGAAAATGCTCTTATTATTGCTACTTAGCACAATAGCTTTGCATATCTGTGAATTGTTATGTGTGAATTATTTATAATTAGTGTGGTTGATCATCATACTTTTATCACATGTGATATAATTTTCATAAATCGTACCTAATCAGATGTAAAACTATTTTGCTTTTTTTTAATTAAATTAAAAAGCAGATACTTGTTGTTTGTTTTAATCATTACTATATTAGCATGTATTTAACCCTAATCAGTATTACTCTGCAGTAGGGATACAAAATATGTCAGGGTGCATAGCGTTTTTAAAAAAGTGCTTAAAGGTGCTTATTTTTTTATTGACATTTTTAAAAGCCCTTAAAGGTTCTTCGTTTATTTGAGGTTTGTAAAAAGCACTTAATTTTCTATCTTTTAAAAAAAGATTTTTTCTTTGTCATGTTGATTGTTATTCTAAATTACAAAAATGCATGATTATGTAAAGTTTGTGAAAATGTTTTTAAATTTTATTGATTTTATGTTCATAAATTAAGAACTTTAAGCGATTAAAAAATAATAAATTTTATTACGGCACAGATCCTAATTATGATTTTTTTCTGGCTACGCACCCTCTCTATATCTGAACACAGAAACGAGATTTGAAGGAAATTCATGCAGTCCTGGGAAGATTTTGATTCTTCATTTTTTTTCCTCTAAAGAACGGAAAAACTGTAATAGAAAAAAAGTCTTACACAAAATAAGAACGATTGACGTAAGTTTCTTGCTCTTTCTTTCCTTGCCACTCACAATTACTAAGAAACTTTTTCTCCCGAGGGAAGAAATTGATTGTCTGTTACGTTGTCCTGGAGCATGGAATATACCATGGTTTTATGACTTACTATTTTTATTTTTGATTAAGAAATTGATAAATAATGTTTTATAGTATTGTATAAATTTTTTTTATTCTTAATTTCCTTAACACCAAAGCTTGATCAATGAATTTAATTATACTTTTTTTAATAACTAGCCGGAAGCATGGAGAATGCTGTTCCACTAGGAAATTGCAATGCGATACTCTGGGTTCAATCCAGGTTTTATTT
Source organism: Parasteatoda tepidariorum (assembly GCF_043381705.1). Taxonomy (NCBI): domain Eukaryota; kingdom Metazoa; phylum Arthropoda; class Arachnida; order Araneae; family Theridiidae; genus Parasteatoda; species Parasteatoda tepidariorum. The sequence goes on along the minus strand of NC_092208.1, from coordinate 4,255,358 downwards.
TTAGAGTCCCTTTTTGTAAAAAATAGAAATTATTTTCCTGAAAATTTTAATAAAAAGTTATAACAATTACTATTTTTTACTCTAATCTTCTTTTTTTTATTTATTTATTTATATATATGTTTTTTTTTATAAGCTTGCTTGATTTTTGGTAATTTTTCGCCTTCTTATGGTTTTTCAAATCAATTCTTATAAATTTAATACGTAGTTATGACATTCGAAGTGTTCGATTCGAATTTAATTACATCATAATTTTTACGATGATAGTTGATCTGCATTTAATTTCATCTCCCCTTCAACGTGGTTTTTCTAATTCCGATATTTTTAATACGATGAATTTTCTACTAATTTTTTATACTTTAAGTACAATCGAATTTTGAGTTATTCTTGTTTTGACCCGTGTGATTTGTGACAATTTCATTGTAATTTAACGTGGTTTGATGATAGCTTTTTCTACAGTTATTATTATTTCAGCCCTTTTCATTTGGTTTTACTAATTCTGACGACGACGTTCGAATTTGAGTAATAACTCTTTGACGCGTTCGGTTCGCGATGATAATTCCATCTTAACTTCACGTTGTTTGGATGATGACTTTTTCGTTTGTCATTCGTCGTTTTCTTTTTCAGCCTTTCCACAAAGTTTTCCAATCTCCAGTATTTTTAACATGCTATATTACGACACACGAATTTCTGTTTTAACGCGTTTAATTCGGGACGATGATGTCGTAAAATCACGTCGTTTTTTCGTGACAATGATCCATGAAACAATTTTGTGCGATCATTTTTATGTTGTGAAATTTCGTCAAGGGTCTGTCTAGCAATATAAAGTATTGTTTTTCTCTTAAATATTTCGTCATTTACGATGTTAACGGAGCTAATGCAAAACTATAATTCCTAAATTGTCTCCCAAGATGTATACATATAAATACAAGAGAGGACGCAACAATATTCTTAAAGTAGATTTTAGAGAGAGCAATTTAGTGTTTACAAAAAAGTATAACGTACGAAACTATTATTTTAAAGAAATAAATTACTTATTTATCAATCAATAAAGTAATTTCTTATGTTTTTAGGAAATATTTCTGTAGTAAAATGCTATTTTCTCACTCGTGAATTATAGAATTGTCCGAAAAATGATAATTGCGTAACACTGATAGTTTTTCTCTTAAATTTTTGTGTTTAAAGGAATCTGATGTTCTAAAATTCAATTATAAGTTATACTAATAATATTATTAAAATATAAAAACAAATATCATAAGAAGTGCATATGAATGGAATCATCTGCTGTTTCCACCGTTTTGGAGACCATAGAATGATTATATATTAAGTCTATATGCATGGTGCGTAGCGTTTTTAAAAAGTGCTTATTTTCGTTTTTTTTAAAGCCCTTGAAGGTGCTTTTTTCATTGGGTGATTTTAAAAAGTGCTTCATTTTCCCTTTTCAAAAATAAGATTTTTTTTTTCTCTACCGTGTCGGTTTTCGCCATGGATTATTCAAAAGTGTGCTTTTCACATTGTTCTATTCAAGGTTTTCATAATTCATTAAACCACAATCCATTTCGACGTACCGTTGGCCCGTAGCGTATGAAAGAGCCAATCATTTTGCATGTTGATGTTTGATAAAATACTTGGGAGTCCGCATGTGCGTCTACTGAGCTGGGTTCGGTGAGATCATTGCATTCTCATGTGCAACTCTGCTGAATTTTGCAAGATATTCTCAATTTCAGGCTTCATTTTCCATCTCTCGATCATTTTATAACGACTAATATAATCAAGAAAAAGAGTTCTTTGTCAGAAACTTGTTTATTTTCTTATTCATCTAAAGACTTTGAAAATTATTTTGCTAATGGCTTATTTTTTGTTGAAAGGTTTGGCTACGCACCCTGATAGAGATTAAAATATTTTTAAAAAATTTAAACTCTTCAACTTGATGACAATCATTAAAGTGAAATAATGATTATAAATATATTCAAATTTTTACGAGGCAAAAAACTACGTAGAATTAGATCATAAAATTTGTGGGGTTTTTTTTTGCTACTGGCATTTTTATATGGACAACCTAACAGTCACGAATTATAACTGTTACAAACTGTGAGCAATTCTTATTCTTTTGACGATAGATTTTTCGTTCAACTGTTTTAAATATGCTGGAGTATGAATAGACAATGAATAGAAACAAAAATATATTTTTCAAAATTTATTTACAAGTAATCGTAGCAAGATAAATGATTTAATAAATTAAGATTTGTATATAATGAGTGGGATGATAAGAGTTGCTTAAAAAAAGTGTATAGATACCAGTTTACAACCACGGTTGTTATAAATGTGTTGATACAATTTATAATTGCATCCTATTTCAATAGAATGGTAAGTTATAACAATTCTACACATTTTTTTCCAGTAAATAAACACAACAACATATTTAGCTAAATACACATTGTGGCTACAGCTAAAACATTTCGAATGAAAAACACATAAAATTATAGGATATATCGCGTTGTTTTATAAAATTGCTTGACTTTAATCAGCCATACATCACAAAAATCTATCCTTTACTTCATGCCTACATATTTTTATGTACAATGTTTCTATATCATTGTTCAACGATCTTTAATATTCTTCTTTTTGATTTTTTTTTATAAAAATAAAAAGAACTTTGAAAGTTTTCTCCTTGAGTACATCACCTTTTCTGGCGCGTCCGTCTTTTGGTTTCCAAAATGGCTAAGATAAAAAGGTAACCACCAAATAATTACTAGGTGGTTACAGTTAAAAGATAACATGGAATTTAGACTACTGCAAACCTCTTAAAAAAGAACATTTTTGTTTTCTTTCTTCAATTCCTACTGTATGTTCACATCTTGGTCAAATTTTCAATCGTTGATAAAATATTTTAGTTCTTTTTGTATCGTTCGTAATACAAAGTGAATGTTCGTTACACGTCCTCCAATAGATCAGGAATAAAATCTGTCCATGAGACCATGTCCATGCTTAGATAAGCTATGGATCAAGTCATCCATATGCAATCCACTTAAAAGCTACGGTGAATATCTGAAGGACGGCTTTAGGACATCTACTGGATCAAATATGGATTTCTAGTGGACGTCCACCGGGTGACCACATGGACCTTCGTTGATGTTTGCAATGATGTCCACTGGATGAGTCTGTGCTACATGGGTAAGTTAAAATTAACGTTCCTACGCTATTGGTGAGATGCAAAACACTATTTCTGAGCATGCGCAGTATCGCTAAAGAGTGGAAAATAAGGTTGCTGTTAACTTAAACGTAACGCAAAGTATAGTTAATGTAACATTAAGTTCAGAATGGGATGATGGCATCATCATCTGTCGGAAGAGAAGTAAGATGAATTTTTCGATTCTGTCTTTTGCCTGAGAGATTCCAATCATTTTTGGATCCTTTCGGTGATCTTTGGCGCTTGCAAAATATTCTAGAACATTTTTTCTTCTTCAGCCCCCACAGTAGAGCATCCCAGTGGGGTTCATGATGATGACTTCTGAAAATAGAACACCATCGTCAGAAACAAATTAGGAAATATTTCAATAAAATTCTATTTTTCCCGTCATCCTTATGGGGAATTTCTTATTTATTGAACCATTTAATAATATATTGGAACCTTCGTTTTTTCTATGAAATATATTTCATTGATAATATATATAAATTTGGGGATTTTAAATGAAGAAAAAAAAACCATTAAGTAGGGCGAGCATATGGAACACCAAAACCCGTTTGAGTGTGGGAGGAAACAAAGGAGTTTAAGGATGATTCCAATGAGGTAAACAGGGTTCGAATCACAGCGATGGTTGGTCGATACGAATTCCGCATCAGGCTTGCACCGACAACAGTGCTGACTTAAAATATCCTCAGTGGTAGACGATCATGGGTTAGAGTGCCCTTGCCGTGAGGCTAAACCTGGTAAGGTTTTATGGTTTTCCTCTCCATGTTACGCAATTGTGGGTTAGTTCTATCAAAAAGTCCTCCTACGGCAATTGTCTCCCAATACTTCATCCAGGAGCTCCCTTGTCTTCTGGATTGGGTTCAAAATGACAAGTCTACGGAGTTGAACAGTAGTAGTCGTAAACCCGAAAAATTGTGTCGGCTATTCAACGACGGTTATAAAATAAATTAAAACAAATTTTGATGCTTCATATACTCAACTGTGAATATGAAATTTCGATTTTCTTTGGTTCAATACTAACTTGTGACCTACAGTATGAATGCTCTTTTCGTCTTAATTTTTGATAAGGATTCTAGAAATACATATTAACAACGGTATTTTCGTGACGCCCTGCATCTTTTGAAGCTTAAGAATCATGCGTATTAAATTCGTTGGATGTACTGGAAAAAAGTTTGGAGCGCAAACAACAACTGGATGTGCAATCCCTCGAAATTAATCACCCAATTCAAGAAATTTTTATTCAGTGTTTTCAAAAACTAGGAAAACATCTAAAAAAAAAATACGCTTTGGCTCAATGTTATAAAAATAAATGCATTCAAATCGACCTCTGAAGTCAGTCAACTTAGAAAACCCTAATTTTTTTAATTGCAAATTTGAATTCCACAGAAGAAACTTTTGAAGCATTATTTAAAGGAATTTTGGGAGCATAACGTTATCTGACGACAATTAACAAGAGCAATTAATTTTCTCTACACAAAAGGGAAAATTCTTAATGTAGCACACAAAAAAGAAACACCTGATAACATCCTTAAAAAATGAAAACGACAATTAATACACTGGTTTAAAAAATTAGGAGACTTTGCAGACTGGGTCGATTATCTCTAGAACTACTGGAACGATTTTAATGAAATTTGATACATACATACTTTGATACAATGCAAAATAATAATACAATTGAAACAATACAAATAACCATTCACCAATTGTAATACACACGCATCATCGTGCGTAACATTGCAGAATAAACAAAGAAATGGGTTAATAGGGGACCTCTCTTACAGATATACAGGCCTTACAGCGTGATTTCATACTTGAAATAAGGCAGTTTATCGTTTCCTGTGAAAATTGGATTGAATTGTCCTTTAGCAATTTCATACCTTCCGACTCCTACGACTGTTACACATGATCATGTGTGTGTATTACAATTGTTGAATCTGTTTTGTATTGTATCAATGTATGCACACATCAAATTTCATTAAAATCGGTCCAGTAGTTCTAGAGATAATCGACACCCAGTCTGCAAATTCTATTAATCTCCTACGCCAGTATATTACATTATGAAAACATTTTTTAACTAAAGCAATTTAGTATTTTGCTACCATAAAAAGCAACCTACGAATTAGCGATATTATTTTAACAAAAAAATAGATTTAAAGTAAGTATTTATTTGTCCATCCTTAAAATAATTTGCAAGCACTTTCTTAAATTTTTTTAAAAAATATTTCTGTAAGAAAACGCCATTTTTCTCACTCCTGCTATAAAGAATTGTCCAAAAAAATTAAAAGTACGCAACTCCGATATTTTTTCCTATTGTTTAAGATAATCTGATGTTCAAAATTCAATTAGAAAAAGTATCATACCATTACTTTTATATAAATGGAATAGTATATTGCAGGGGTCGGCAACCTGTTTGTCCTTAAGGGCGCAATACTAAATTTGAAAATCACCGAGGGCGCATATTTTACAGATAATCATGCACAATCCTAAACTCAACTGACTACTTGCTGTATATCGCCGTTTGACAAGAGTTAAGTAAATCGCTCTGGCTATCATACATTTACATTAGTCCAGCGAGGGCGCATTAAAAATCGATCGGGGGCGCCATGGCGCCCGCGGGCGCCGCGTTGCCTACCCCTGGTATATTGCATAAGTAGGAAAAATTTAGTATATATAATATCAATAGCTGCGTTTAAAGTACCTACCTTTTGCTCTTTCAGGTGAATGACAAAAAAAAAAAAAAAAAAAAAAAAAAAAAAAAAANTGGAAAAAAAAAAAAAAAATATCAGATAAAAATTTCTTAAATTGGATATGTTTCAATAAATACACATTGAACTGCGATGGCTCAGGGAATAGAGCGTTCGCCTTCCAATGAGGCGAACCGGGTTGGGTATTGTTTTGGGTTTGATGTCGTGCACACTTTATTTGGACGTCATCACACTTTTCAACTGTGTTTCAGAGATATAGTAAACAGTGCGCATGCGTCGTTATTGCATACGTTGCTATGGCGACCGCTGCTGTTTGATAATTTTTTTAGAATTCTTTTTTTCACTTTTAATTTTGTTATGCATTAAGTGAGTGAGTTTATTTATGAGATATGGGACCAGAGAGATCCCATAAATACTTCTCGAGTTGTGAATAAAAGAGAATTTCATCATTTGAACGATATTTTTGTTTTTATAGTTTTAATTAAGAATCAGAAATTCTAACCTACAGTTGAAACTGGATCGTTTTCAATACTAATTCAGGTGAATATCACAAATAAAGAGGGTAAATAAAAAAATAAAAGAATTAGACAACAACCATTTCGCCTTTCGGCGATCACATTTTTTTTTTCCTAATTGTTATTATTATGAATTTGTTTTTTATTACTGTTCTGTTTGCAAGCCGTTAGTGTATGTATATTGTTCGAGCAGCGAGATTAAGTTCATTTTACAAATTATCATTTAGGTTTAAATATCGAAGTTGGTACATTGTTGACAAGGTAAGAAGTGTTTTCTTCACAGTTCTTTTTCTTTTCTTCGAACAATTTATTTTCTTAACACTTGAAAAGAAAATACTGAAAGCATTAACGTTAATCGTAATGCGTTCTCCTAATCTTACATCTTGCAAGCGTTTATGGAATCGAAATATATAAAAATAGAACATACTCAGATTTCGCGAGNAACTCGAGAAACCAGACGTTGAAAAATTTGGGTGCGGTGGTCAGGAGCGAAAAAGGCTTTGTTTTATTTTATTTTATAACCGTCGTTGAACAGCCGACCCAATTTCATGGGTTTACGACTACTTACGTTCAACTCCGTAGCCTTGTAATTTTGAACCAATCCAGAAGACAAGGAAACTCCTGGATCAGTACCCCCAGAGGTATTGATTTGTTATGTGAACATGAAGGACTTTACAACTCGACAGATTTAACGTGCATCAGTCACCATTTACTACACGGGGAGTCTTCGGCCGGCGGGGATCGAACCCACGAACTCTTGGACATGGGTCCTGTACCCTACCAACCAGGCTATTCCGGCCCTTACATTCATTCACTTGACAAAAATACTTAATTGAGCTGCGATGGTACAGAGGGTAGAGCTTTCGCCTTCCAATAAGGTGAATCGGGTTAAAATCCCAGCGATGGCTGGTCGATACGAATCCGTATCCGGCTTACACCGACCATCAGGCTGACGTGAAATATCCTCAGTGGTAGACGGATCATGGGTTAGAGTCCCTTTGCCGTCAGGCTAACTCTGAGATGTTCTCGTGGTCTTCCTCTCCACGTAACGCAAATGCGGGTTAGTTCCATCAATAGTCCTCTCCAACTGCAAAATTTCTCTCACTACTTGATCCAGGAGTTCCCTTGTCTTCTGGATTGGGTTCAAAATGACAAGGCTACGGCGTTGAATATTAGTAGTCATAAGCCCAAAAATTGGGTCCGATGTTCAACGACTGTTATTAAAAAAAATAAAAGAAAATACTTACTTCAATTGAAGTGTGATGTCTTCTACAGATGGCAACCTAGACAGCAGCCTTCCAGCATTGCAAGCTCTACGCAGACTGCAATCATCTCTTTTGAAATGCGAAGATCTTACACCGTGATGCCACAATCTCTCAGAATGATCTTTCGTAGAAGGTTTTTGGTTACCGTTGATTGATCTCTTACGCCGTATGAAGTTGGCTTGATATTTTTGGCCGCGAAGAAAACTTGGCTTATTCCTGTGGCTGCTCAATAAATAGTTTGGGTCATTTATTTCTCGCAGTGGTCGCAAGACGCGTTTGAGGATGCGGTACTTAATAAAATCTTTTAATGCTTGGCGTACTTTTACAGTGAGCACAAAGTTCTGCATCCCGTCGAAGAGATCCTTGTCCAGCAGAGAAGAAAGGTCAATGCCGTTTTCTTTTTCTTCGAAATGTTCCCCGTCTCTTTTATGTCGGCTTTTCAATGCCAACTTATGATTTGCTCTCTCGTCCACTTTTTCCTCTCCCCCAGGAAACACGTATTCCAAGAAAAGATCTAACCAATTATCATTTTCAAGTTCTCCCGCCTCTTTCTTCAACTGATTCATGGATGGCAAGCCGTTACCATCTTTGGATACTTTTGAAAAATCGGCGGATCTGCGCATGCGCTCGACGGACGTGAGGATTGGAAGCTCAGACGGGTTGAATTCGAATGAACCATCAGCTGATCTCCACTTATCCTCTTCGTCTTTGCCAGCAAACATCTTTTCAATTATTTTATCCACGAACTGATCCACCACCATGCGAACCATTTTCATAAACATTGCTTCCCAAGGTGCATCTTCGACCATGCTTTTTATGAATTTTACCATCTTCACGGGTAGCACATCGTGCACAGAAAGTTTTTCATCGACTTCTTTCTGTAAATATGGCACAAATTGTCTGGCAGTTTCTTGTAGATTCTTTCTCAAGCGCTGCTCGTTTGTTAAGAAAGTTCTAAAAAGCTTCTTGCTTTCTAGAAGACTTTTGGAATGTTTGTTAGCATCTCTTATTTCTTCGTCATCGTACGAAAATTCGTCCGATGCCACACGAGTCTCAGTTGTAGTGTCGTTTAATAACTGTCTTTGGTTGAAATTGTTTTCATTGTGGAGCAAAGTCGAATTTCTAACATCAGCAAAACAAAATGTTCCACAGCTCAAAAGCAGTAAAAATGTCGCAGTCAAGTGGACAAACATATTTGGTTATTCCTGTAAATAAAATGATAAATCCTATTAACAACACATGAATAGGTAGCTACCCTAGATAATGAATTCAAACAAAACTTTTTCTTAATAAAGATAGGATTTTTGAAGAAATAAATTTCAAATGCATGTTTGCTGTTCTCTCGAACTTAGAAACTAAAGAACTCGAGAAACTAAAATATGAAATATCAATAACTAAATTTTGGTGACAATTTTTTTATACTCAGCTCATTTTGTATCAAAAGCTTAGAAAATTAATATGCGAGATTTTAAGATTTAAATAACATTATGTAAGTGTTAAAAATGTGTTTGAGCAACATAACTACATTTTATAAAAATTTTCAGGATATAATAATAGTTTTGCGTTAATTACTATTTATAAATGTGTATACTTTATAATGCGTAGATATTAAGTGTTTTTTAAAGGCATAATACTTTTTTTTAAATATTTTTTTTCATATCCGTCGTTGAACAACCGACCCAGTTTTGAGTCTTTGGGGATCGAACCCATGACCTTATAGACATGAGCCCAGTGCCCTACCATCCAGGCTATCCCGGCCTTCATAATACTTTTTTGTAACATAGGGGAGATAATATATATTTAAAAAAAATTTCAAAAATCCTCCCCCCCCCCGTGTCCAGCCGGGATGATGCCGTTATAGACATTACAAGTAATGTAATGGATGGTCAAATAAACAGTGCCCGTATCTATTTGTCAGATTCATTATTTCTGGAAAATTTATCAAAAATTTAATATTTATTTTCATGATTTTGATGAATTGTGAACAAACCTAGAAGCTTCCATTTCATAAATTTTGTGATTCATAATGGTAATTATTAATAATCCTTTAAGCATGTATTTTAAGCTTCGAATGTTTCGCTCGATGTTTTCTTTTAATTTCGTTGTTGAATCCAAATCATTTCTAATTGTTTTTCACTTTTCTTATTTTTTGCTGGTCATTGGAAACCTTGTTTTAAAATGTAATACAGTTAAATTTCTATTTAACGAACTTCCATTTTGCGAACTTCTCTATTTTGCGATTTTTTTTCCCTAGGAACCAAGAACGTTTTGGAAATTTCTTTGTAAAATAACTTCTAAAATAGCGAAGTTAATTTTCTTTTTAACAAACTCTTCTTCGAGATACACTTTCCCTATTTCTCAAAATATTTCAAAACATTTCAAACTTGTTAACGTATTTTATGGAGGAAATAACCTTACATTGATTTTCAAAGCCACTTCAAACTTCACTTTTAGCGAAAGCAGAAAATCCCTTACCTTTTATGTTTGCTTGACAAACTCAGACAAAACGGATTTTTATCAGTAGCAATTGAACTTAAGATCGCATGTGGTCATGCATGTTTAAAATTACTTTTATAACAAATGCAGCTACAATTTTGTACATAAATTTAGCTCTTTTTAGTTGAAAATGTATACAACACTAGATAATGTTTTGCTCCATTCTTTCTTTCCATGCAGATGGCTAAGATTTATAAAATAAATAGTAGATACTAGTTTACAAAATAAAGGGGTATCCATTGCTATTTTAACTATGCCTAGTGTTTTTGAATTTAAAACCTGCTTTTTTATTGTTTAAGTATTTCGAATGGTGATTTTCTAATTCACGAATTTTCCATATAACGAACTTATTATCGGGATTGAGCGACTTCGTTAAATAGAGGTCCGACTGTATTCTGATAGTTTTTTTTAAATTTTTTTCTGCTAAAAAGTCGAAAATGAAGGAACATTTGGATTTATTCACTGCATTTCGTTTCACACATTTATGAATTTATTATTCAAAGGCTGTTGAACTTTGCATAATGATGGGTTGACTGGTCTGCGGTTTGACCTTTTGACGTCATCTTTGATAGCATTGACGTCAGAAGACAATACTTCATTTTACTTATAGGTTGGAAATAACTGCCCACCGGGGATGGCAACATTTTGTATTTTGTCAATAAACTCTATACTAGAATCAACAATTTTTCGATACCAGAGACAGGGAGAAAAAAAAAGAAGAATAGAACAATTATTGGTTGGTAGAAAGCATAGGGTAAAATTAGGAAATTTTGCAATCACTCAGTTGTAGCATTTTCAATAGGGACTTTTTTTTAAAAAACATGTGGTTACTTTTTAAAATTTTTTAGCCGATTAAAACTGTTGAAAGTAAGTTATTTCTTTCAAAGCATTTCTTAAAATAGGATGAACATGACAAGTTTCATTACTAAAATGAAAAAAAAAAAAGAGTTAAGAAACAAGGGCAAAACAAAACAAAAATACAAAAAATATCATAAAACATTCATAACGATTCCATATTTACTTAAAAAATAATTCTAAAATGTGGCGGAAAAAGTAGTAAACAGATGGCGACTGACACACAGTTTTTTGCCCCACAGTAGAAAATCATAATTTTGGAAGATAGTACACAATACAGAAATAATGTCTGTAATGATTTATTGATTGATAAATACAAATTTATATTATTTTTAAATAGATAATTCCGTGCGTTTAAAAAAAGTATAAAAATTCCATAAAAAGTCAATGTAGGTATAGTGTTGTGCACTAAGAATCGTATGTTATTTCAGTACTAGTTCATTTACGTAGCACTAATGGGCTGTTGGCGACGGTCTGGGCTTCTGAGGATGATCCGAAGACAAACCATTAGAATTTTGATCCTCCGCACTTTCTTTACTTCGCATCGAAAACATCTTTTAACTGTGACTGCTTCCTCAATAAACAACGGAGTCACGCTCAACTCCACGAGGATTTTGTTTTCAAATCCATTAAACAAACTTTATCAGCTAATATTAATCTAAGCATTTCTTCTTTTTTTATCTGTTCTTTTTCGATGAATAAAATTTACATTACATCAAGATATTATCTTAAATTATTATTAAAATTAAATTTTTGTTTTTCCATTTTGACTTAGAAGGGAGGTAACCAAAGTGTCACTTGCAAATCAAGCTGAATATTTTTATACAGATAGTTTTCTGTGGTTTCGAGATTTTATGTATATATATAGTTGTAGTTTATTTACTTCGCACTAGAGCAGCATAATGGGATTGGCGACGGTATGGGATTCTGAGAATGATCCTAACAGAGACCATCAAAATTTTTATCCTCTGCAGAGGGAATGGCACCCCCGCTTCGAAGTCGAGCACTTTACGGTAGAACAGTTTAACGAGGACAAATACCGCACACCCTCGGTCCCTTCGTTGACTGATCCAAGTGGTCACTTACCTGCAGATTGAGCGCAGCCAATGACGTTTAACTGGGAACTGTGTCTTAAACGACAATTCCACTGTAGGACATGAATCGTATATATAGCATCGTAGAAAAGCACAGTGTCGGACAAAAACAATAAGCGACAGTATATCTCTATATATTAAAAACTCGAAAGCGAAACCATCAATTTTGAGTGTTTAACTTTACGTTACATTTTACTTAGCTAATCGAAACAATAAACATTCGATAATTAGTTCGAGAGAGCCGTGGTGGCTCAGGGGATAGAGCGCTCACCTTCGAATGAGGTGAACCGGGTTCGAATCCAAGTGTTGACTGGTTGATTCGAATTCCGCACCCAGCTCGCACTGAACATTGTGCTGACGTAAAATATTCTCAATTTTAGACGGATCATGGGTTAGAGCCCCCTTGTCATCATAGTGGTTTCGTAGTTTTCCTCTCCATCTAACGCAAATGCAGGTTAGTTTCATCAAAAAGTCTTCAACGAAGGCAAATTTCTCCCAATACTTAATCTAGGAGTTTCCTTGTCTTCTGGATTGGGTTCAAAATTACAAGGGTACGCAGTTGAACCTTGGTAGCCTTTAACCCAAAATTGGGTCTGCTTTTCAACGACGGTTATTAAATAAAATAAAATAAAACTAGTTCAAAAATTAATAACTTTTAGCAAAAAAAAAAAAAAAAAAAAACTTTTGGGTCACTCTGCAACCTACAGAAATGCAATGAAAGAGTTGAAATTCGACGTGCTGAAATGGGCTCATTTTTAGTTATAAACTGAACGATAGTTTCTTTCGAAATTCTAATTATCTGAAAGTTATTGCCATTAATGCTGAAATTAAGCCTTTTTTCACGGTTAGCTTTTTTCGTGAATTTTTACTCACTGTTTTTCAGAAAATTTCATTCATTTTTTCGATACATTTGTTTTATTAGTTCGAGATGATGTCTTAATTAACTCAGAGAAAGTTAACCTTTACGTTTATATTTTTAAAAGTATAAACAGCATTAAATATCTGAAGCTAAGATTAGAGATCTTGGCAGTAGTAAGGCAAAGAAATATATTGAATGATATCGAATTAATTACCAAAGACCACCTCACTTAGTTTCTCACTAAAGCAATGGTCATTGGTCAACTTAGGAAGGTTTCACTGTACTCTTATTTAATTCTATAAATAATTTTTTTTTAAACATCCTTTGGACTCAGGAAAATAGTTTATAAAGAATAATAATAATTTGAATTTTAAATATATATATATATATATCTTTTGGTGACTTCCTCGGGCCTGTCTTGCAGAGCAAAGTTTTTTGAGGTGAGGCTTAATATTAGAAATAGTCACTCTCAGTTTTGTTTCTATATTTAGCCGTGATCTATATTTTGTCTTCAAAGAAGCCACAGCAGAAAATCCAGTNTAATATTTTATGTAAAATCTTAATTATCAGGTGATATTATACAGCTTTATTGTTTTCATATGACTGATAACGGTTTGCACTTGTTTACGTTCGTGTATCAATTGGTTAACATTGTAACGCAATACGTTAAAAATAAATATAAATAGGAAGTATATAAAAAAGCTCCTAAACAGAAACCCATTACCAAATATGTTTAAATATAAAAGTATTGCATATAAACTCGTGCAAAACATATCATTATTAAAAAGTACAGTGTTTCGAATAATTTTATTTAATTATTATATACTAATATAATACCTGATATAAAAAATATTCTATATTTATATAATATATCGTTGAATTTATCCAAGCGTCGAATTTATATTATATATCGCCTAATTTAACTAATTGTTACCAAACGTAAGCAAAGTGCAAACCGGTGTCACTCTCGTAAAAACAATTAAGCTGTGTAGTATCACCTAATAATTAAGATTTTACATAGAACCTTATATTGCGTAGAATAATTTGGCCAGGACCTGTATATATATATCAAAACCAAAAACACTAAAAAAAAAAACTTCTGTACACAATTACATAATAAAGAATTTTAAAGGATGGAGTTAGATGGTTATAAATAGGAATCTGTCGGATGTTTTTTTTCTTCTGACTCCAGTTTTCAACAAAGATATTGTTTCAGTTAAAAGCTGATTGAATGTCAATTACTAGGAATAAATCAAAACTGGATATTTTGTTATTCAGAATTAACGACAGCTGTGTATAGAAATTTGACATCCTCATTACCATAAGAAAGAATTATTGAGACTTTCGTCAGGTGTTCTTCCTCTTCATAGAACACACATTCTGACCTGATGATCCTTTTTGGTTGAGTGCATTTGTTTGTTAATTACACGGCAGACGATTGTAACAGATACCTTCGTTGATATAACTACTTGAAAACATCTTTTGACTGTGACTGCATCCTCAATAAACAGCGGAGTCACGCTCAACTCCACGAGGATTTTATTTTCGAATCCACTAAACGAACTTTATCAGCTAATATTAATCTAAGAGTTTTTTTATCTGTTCTTTTTTGATGAATAGAATTTACATTACATCTAGATATAATCTTAAATTATTAAGATTATATATTTGGTTTTTCCATTTTGCAAAGGGAGATACTCGAATTGTTACTCGCAAATCAAGCTGAATATTTTTATACAGATAGTTTTCTTTGGTTTCAATATTATATATATATTNTATATATCTATATCTATCTATATATATATATATATATATATATGGGCGGTAAATAATGCATCATGAAAAGTCACTTTTAAAATATGTTATGAAAAATAAGTATAAAAGCAAAATTATGCTCGAGCTTTTGAATGTATAACTCAAAACAGTGGGATTTTTATTCTAATTTGATATTTTAATCTTTTAAATTTAGCCTTTTAAAACGTTATGCGGAGTTTCTCATAAAAAGGAATTCTTAAAATAAGGAAATCTTTTATAGCGCAATGCGCCAACAATGCATTATCGGAAATTGTTAAATAACTATTTCGAAATAGACGAAATAAATTTTATAAGTGATTTTAGACCTGTAAAAATATTCAGCAATTGATATTCGAATTACTGTATGAAAATGGCATTTTTTGATGCTAATTGAGCCCTAATTTTTAAACTAAAACAGTGGTACAAAAATCACAATTGATGTTCGAATTATTGTATGAAAACGATATTTTTTTTACTCTAATTGCGCCTTAATTTTCCAACTAAAACAGTGGTAAAGAAATCACAATTGATGTTCGAATTATTGTACGAAAACGATATTTTTTGCCTCTAATTGAACCTTGATTTTCAAACTAAAAGAGTGGTACAGAATTATTGTATGAAAACGATATTTTATTGATGCTAATTGAGCCTTAATATTCAAGTTAGGAGTGCTTAATAGTACAACAGAACAATATATTTTGAGCTAAATTTCTTGACATCAAAAATGTTAAACTAGTGATCTTTAATTTAATGAGCGAGAAAGTATTAAATAAATCATATTTTGTTTAAAAAGCTCATTTTCAATCTCTAATTTTGTAACAGAGATGAATGATAAAAATGCACATTTTCTATCTTGGTATTTAATGAATTACTCTTAGAATAAAAAGCATATCATTTCATTAATGAAAATGCTCCTTATAGCATAGGAATATTTCTGTACAGCAGTTTAAAACTTCGATTGATGGAAAGCAATCTTAGGAATGAGATTATTCATTTTTATCACCGTTTTTTTATCCCTCAGGATAAGCAGACGAAAGTGGAAATTAGAGAAAGATTCTCCTTTAAAAATGGATGAAATTCAAGTCGTGAGGACATATTTCAAGAGGGGGGGGGGGGAAATAGCACGAGGCTGAAACGGTGATAATTGCGCTCCGATCTCTCTGAAATAATTAGCTTTTTGTGATACCTCATGATATCAGTCAATTAAAAGTAATAAAAACCGAAACACCAAAATTTTGATTTTTCAAATAAATCTCGTATCTATTTCCTTGAGAATAAGTACCTTTTTTTGACCTAAAATATATATAAATAAATACAAATATCGTTGCTGTTAGAATCGTATTTAAGTACTTATTAGTTTAGAACGCTAAAACAGTTAGACATATAAAAAGTGATTTCGATGTTTGCTTGTTTTTTTTTTCTTCAAAAATTACATTTATTCGTAATTTGTCGACGGTATCGCCCTCAAAAGTTAAAAAGTGGAAGTGCAATTAGTTTATTATGAGAATTTTTTTTTTTTGTTCATAAACTATGACATTTGAATTGTGCTCTATGTCATTTGCGACTATGACATCGTTCATGAATTATGACATTTCAAACCATACCGTGAGGTCACACAATTTTAAAAACTAAAGTGATAGCTATAAAAAGAAAATATATATTAACTTAACATAAAAGGTAGGTATATACTTTATTTNATTGAACCTTGATTTTCAAACTAAAAGAGTGGTACAGAATTATTGTATGAAAACGATATTTTATTGATGCTAATTGAGCCTTAATATTCAAGTTAGGAGTGCTTAGTACAACAGAACAATATATTTTGAACTAAATTTCTTGACATCAAAAATGTTAAACTAGTGATCTTTAATTTAATGAGCAAGAAAGTATTAAATAAATCATATTTTGTTTAAAAAGCTCATTTTCAATCTCTAATTTTGTAACAGAGATGAATGATAAAAATGCACATTTTCTATCTTGGTATTTAATGAATTACTCTTAGAATAAAAAGCATATCATTTCATTAATGAAAATGCTCCTTATAGCATAGGAATATTTCTGTACAGCAGTTTAAAACTTCGATTGATGGAAAGCAATCTTAGGAATGAGATTATTCATTTTTATCCCTCAGGATAAGCAGACGAAAGTGGAAATTAGAGAAAGATTCTCCTTTAAAAATGGATGAAATTCAAGTAGTGGGAATATATTTCAAGGAGGAAAAAATAATAGCACAAGGCTGAAATGGTGATAATTACGCTCGGATCTCTCTAAAATAATTAGCTTTTTGTGATACCTCATGATGTCAGTCAATGAAAAGTAATAAAAACCGAAACACCGAAATATTCATTTTTCAGATGATCTATTTTATGATGATCAATTAATGATCTATTTTATGATCTATTTCAGATGATCTGAGATGTATCTATTTTCTTGAGAATTAGTACCTTTTTTCGACCTAAAAAATTTAAGAAAAAAAAAAATATATATGTATAGTTGCTGTTACAATCGTATTTAAGTACTTATTAGTTTAGAACGCTAAAACAGTTAAGACATATAAAAAGTGATTTCGATGTTTGCTTGTTTTTTTCTTTTCTTCAAAAATTACATTTATTCTAAATTTGTTGACGGTACCGCCCTCAAAAGGTAAAAAGTGGAAGTGCAATTAGTTTATTATGAGAATTTTTTTTCTCCCGTTCATAAACTATGACATTTGAATTGTGCTCTGTGTCATTTGCGACTATGACATCGTTCATGAATTATGACATTTCAAATCATACCGTGAGGTTACACAATTTTAAAAACTTAACATACAAGGTAGGTAGATACTTTATTTACGTCATACTGGAGCTGTACAATGGGCTATTGGCGACGGTCTGGGAGACATCCCTGAGGATGATCCGAAGAGATGCCATCGTATCGCAATTTTGATCCTCTGCACAGGGGATGGCACCCCCGCGTCGGTAGCCCGACGACCTGCGAGCGAGGTATAACACTTTACTGTAGAACAGTTTAATGAGGGCCAACACCGCGCACTCTCGGTCCCTACGCAGGCTGATCAAAGTGGTCAACCACCCACTTACTGACCTCAGCGAGTGATGCTTGACTTCGGTGTTCTACTGGGAACGGTGTCTTTAAGATAAGTCGACTGTGGGACACTTTAAACACAAAATAGTGGAATAGTAATGCCACTGCAAATCTATCACTAGTTCGATGAATAAATGATTAAAAAGGTTCGTATCTTTAGTTAATAAAAATATCAAATGACCCTTCATTGGCTGTTCCTAACAAAACAAAGCATTTCTTTTCACATTATTTGTGATAAGGAACGCTTTATTTTTTATAAATGAATCGAGGGCCTGATAATTGCCTAGGCCCGATAGGCATGGGTCTAGGGGGCCCACAATTTCTGGGTGGCCTCAAAAATTTGTTAAAAGTCTAACGTCAGGTAGGCTAGCTTTATGTTGGTTTAAGTACTAAATAAAAAATAGTTACAGCTTGCAATAAAAATAATTCAGTTAATCAGTGATTTTTAGCAAAAATCACTGATTTCAATTGTTTGTGGTCACCAAACTATTTTTATTTTGGCATAACATTGTTTTGTTGTTTTATATTTTGCTTTAATTTAGAGATACGTAAATTTTATCTTAGAAAAATAATCTTCAACTGTCTGTTTTCAAAATTTGTTAAAATGTTTCTCTTGAATCATGCAGTTTAACAGATTCTTTTTTATTGTTAGGACTACTTTTAAGTAATTTAATTTCAAAATATTTTGTAAGGGGCCCAGAAAGTGTGGTGGTCCTCGGGCCCGAATTTGTCTTAAACGGTCTCTGCATGAATCGTGCAAGAAAATAATGGCGAAAAAAGAAAATAAACAATTCAACGGCGATGCTTTAAATAAAGCAGCCGTTGAAAGATCCATTTCTTTATTGAAGCAATCAAAAGCAATTTATTTGCATATTTTAATGACATTTAATTGCCTATTTTGAAGCAATTTAATTGCATATTTTGAAGATGTTTGGCAGAATACATAAATTATAAAACCTTGACATTCACAATCGCAACTTGAATAATAAGTAAGATGTAAGTTTCGTCAACGCGAATAGTCAATGTAATCACCGAATAGTGGACTGAAATTTCTGTATTATTAGTTATGCTTCCCATCCCGTTTTCTTTTGTAAAAACAACATAGGCTTATTACTATTAAAAACTGGTTTATATCGGGATAGGGGAAAACCCAATAAATAAACACGTATTATCATAGTTTGCAACAAATCGCTCAAAAGATATGTAAATTTGAATTTGATAGAAAAAATAGAGTAAACACAAGAAAATAAAATTAATTAAATTTATCGAATAACTAAACGAAAAAAAATCTATATCAGTTTAAACTTAATAGAAGTAAGTATATGTGAAATGTAAATAAAAAAAAAACTTCAAAGCAGCAGTTATATATTTAATAGCTGTCAGAAACAAAGAACTTAAAAATGGTATGTCGGTTAAAAAAAAAAGACGCCTTGTTAAAAAAATTACTATTTATCGGAGGCTGTTAAAAAGAAAGTTAGTTAACAAACAGTAAATGTACAAAATAAATCAACAAATTACTGAACAAGACATAAGCAGGTTTAAAATTATTAGTTTTGTCCTTAACAAAGTTTTCCCAAAAGTATAAAAAATATAATTGTATTTAAAAAAACTAATTAAACAATGAAGGATTTTAAAATAAGTATTAATTAAGTTTCGAAGTTGTAAAATAGTTTTTTAAATTACGTAAAAAGATACCAATCAAAAATGGAACAAAAAGAAAAGGGGGAAAAAAAGAACTGCAATTTATTGAGTAAAACAATTTCAGCTACTAAAAATTTTCAAAGTAAAGCTCGGTTGAATCAAAAATTTGATTATTATTAAAATTGCTAAGGTAGATCAAAAGAATTGGATTAACTTAATTTTGTATTAAAATTGAATATTGAATTTCATAGATTAAAATTATTCAATGTTTTTCAAGTCATTAATTACAATGTCAATAAACTAATTCATTCATTTCATCCAAGGATTTAATTAAAATGACTTCAAAAGTTTAATGTATTACTAGAAAAACAACGAAACCAATTCTCCACTCACCTACAAATTTACCACATTTCCGCTTCGATACACGATTAAACTTGGCCTTGACCTTCTGCGGATAAAGAGAGCTCCATGCTGGATGAGAGGCTCGAGCACAACTGGCAGTTCTGTCTACCAAAACCACTAATGCCTTATGAGGAAGCCTCGGGCATCGAAAGGAGATGCTTGCATCTGGGAGCTGCAATGAAATTTAGAATCCTGACCTTTCTTCGGCTCTTTAACAGGTCTTGTGCAGCTATTGTCTTTTTCGCCCTTTTTGCGGAAGGAAAAAATAAATAAATAAATAAAAAGACAGAAATGTCATCTGTGGCAGCTGATCTTCAGGTTCTAAAAAGAATAATTTTTCTGATTCTCCAGTGAGACGTAACAAAGAAAGTGTAATTAAATTTGGGTATAGTATTCTTTTTTGGATCAAAGCTATTTGGATTGAATTATCTTAATGGCTGATGAAACAATAATTCCGAATTTATTTATCTTGTTCGCGTGTTTGTTCGATCACGCCAAAAGCGATACGCACGAAAGGTTTACGATTGATTTTTTTTTTGTTCTTTTTTTTATTTCAACTCAAGAAGAAGTCGGTCGAGTGATATATTAACGGAAATGATAGTTTTAGTTTTTTAAATACTGGTGTCTTATTATTTTTTTTACTTGATTTTATTGCTTATACGAACAACTTTTATGTTTGAATCGTTCTTGTGGAAAAAACTTGATCTATTTCTAACTGCATGCAAATGTTTTTTATTCTTTATGTTAGATATCCGGTTCAAGCATGTTCTTCCGATTGTTTATTGACAAAACAGATTTTCATTATCCATTCCCTCGCAATTCTAATTGGTATTTTTAGTCTGTTGAATGATACGTAAATAACTCATGCCGGGCTGAGAGTGATTGATTGTATTATTCAGTAGCCGGAAATAACGCGCTGATATAAATAACGAAACTATTGTAAACATTACTTTATTTCGTACTTTATTTGTAGTAGTTGATGGTAGTTAGCTGCTTTTTGAAAAAAGCTATATTGAGAGTATTCGATACAGAACGAAAAAAAAAAATTGTGATCGCCTATGAACAAAATAACTAAAATATCGTTCAAATGATAAAATTCTCTTTTATTCACAACTCAATAATTATTTATGTGATCTCTCTGGTCCCTTATCTCAAAAATAAACTCACTAACTCAATGCATAACAAAATTAAAAGTGAAAAAAAGAATTCTAAAAAAATTATCAAACAGCAGCGGTCGTCATAGCAACGCATGTCATGACGACGCA
Organism: Parasteatoda tepidariorum; assembly: GCF_043381705.1. Lineage (NCBI taxonomy): Eukaryota > Metazoa > Arthropoda > Arachnida > Araneae > Theridiidae > Parasteatoda > Parasteatoda tepidariorum. The sequence goes on along the minus strand of NC_092208.1, from coordinate 4,234,193 downwards.
TGCGCACTGTTTACTATTACTCTTGAATATACGTAGTTAAAAAGTGTGATGACGTCCAAATAAGGTGCTCACGCTATCAAACCCAAAACAACACCCATTTCGTCACTAGGTATTAAAAAAAAAAACACTTTATAGTAGGGATTTCTGAGATGGAGCCTCAGGAAATAAGGCTCCATCTCAACTGAAGGATTTCACGCAAATCCATCAATAGACGATATGTTCCTGTTACTCCCTTACATAATTTTTATTTTCAGTTAATCACTTCGCTTACCAATTATTTTGTTTAAAAGAAAATTGTAAAAAATCAACATATTTTTTTAAATATTGGTCCTAGATATCAATACCTTTCAATATTGGAACAAGATTCATTCCTATCCAGGACCATTATTACAAAATATGGATATTCTAATTATGTTTCCACTAGTTATCTATGTTACCAATGTTCTTATATGTTCCCACTAGAATCCAACATTATGAGCATTATATATAATTACACTGCAGAGTCTATATCTAGAGAGAGGTTTTAAATTGTTGTCGATTCGGGTGTAAATCTTTATTGAGTACTGAGAAGTGGTCTTGAATTTAAAGGTTTTTTTCTTCCAGTATTCCGTTTAATGTTGTGTTTTAATTTTAGAATTCATTTTGCGTCTCATAAAGTGTCTGACGCATTATCAAACTTAAAAGAAGAAAAAATATTTTTTTACGGGGGGCAAAAAATATGTCACCCCTATATGCTTGTTTTAACAGACTTTTATTTTATTTTATAACCGTCGTCGAAGAGCGGACCCAATTTTTGGATTTACGACAGCTCATGCAGCCTTGTCATTTTGAACCCAATCCAGAAGACAAGGGAACTCCTGGATCAAGTATTGGGTAAACTTTTGCCTTCGTGGGATGATACTTTTTGAGGGAACTAACCCTCATTTGCGTCACATGGCGAGGAAGATTACGAGAACCTCCCACGGTTAGCCTAACGGCAAGGAGACTCTAACCCATGATCCGTCTACCACTGAGGATATTCAAGCCGGAGGCGGATTCGTATCGATCAGCCATCGCTGGGATTCGAACCTGGTTCATCTCAGTGGAAGGTGAACGCTCTATCCCCTCTATCAGTATGCTTGTAAAAAAATAAATATAAAATAATGCCTTTCTTGCCGATTAATAAACCTAATTTTTATTTTATTTTATTNACAGTTGGCCCGCGGGCCGTAGTTTGCCCATCCCTGCTCTAACTCATGATCCGTCTACCACTGAGGATATTTCCCGTTAGCACTGTGGTCGGTGCAAGCCGGAGGCGGATTCGTATCGATTAGCCATCGCTGGGATTCGAACCCGGTTCATCTCAGTGGAAGGTGAACGCTCTATCCCCTCTATCAGTATGCTTGTAAAAAATAAATATAAAATAATGCCTTTCTTGCCGATTAATAAAACTAATTTTTATTTTATTTTATTTAAAAAAAATAAAGCTCGTTTTGTTTGGTGGAGACGTTTCGATGTGACCCTCTATCAAAATGTATTTTCAAGCTCCAGTTCCAGACAGGATATATGAGAGCATTAAAATAAATGTGACATGTCGGGGGTTGTCGAATACGACTTTCTCGTCTGTTTTGCCTCATTACCGTCGGATTTATATTTCCTCTCCCCCTTTTTTAGTTGTTTGTTATTGAATTTTAGAGATACAAAGTATATAATTTGATGAGAGACTCATTATTGGATGAATAACACATTTGAGGGAGACAGTCTGGCAAACATTAACCTTATTATTTATATCCATTTGCGACTAAAAATCCATCTTTTCAAACCAGGTCATCGTTTCAGTTTTCATGATTCTCTAAAATTGAAAGAACAAAAAATGAGGGAATTTATGAATTGCATCATAAAAAAAAGCATATAAGCAGGGTGCGTAGCCAAATCTTTCAACAAAAAAAAAGTACCTTTTAAGCACTCAAAAATATTTCTAAGCACTATATACGTTAACAAAATGCAAAATAATTTTCAAAGACTTTACATGATGATGATAAAATAACTAGTTTCCGACAAAGAACTTTTTTCTTGATTATATTAGCCACTATGAAAAGATCGAGAGATATTTCGGTGTGATATCAGAGGGTTGAAAATGAAGCCTGAAATGGAGAATATCTTGCAAAATACAGCAGAGTTGCACATGCGAGTGCAATAATCTCACCGAACGCAGCTCAGTCGATGCACACGCGGATTTTAATAGTCATCAAAATTGAAAAAACTGCAATATTTTCCAGTTATGATAGACATTAAACACACTTGAAATTTTATGCATTATGTATAGTCATAATTTCGAATATTAAAAAGCATCCAATTCATCAAAGATAGTTAAAAAAAATTTTTTAATTCATTTAAAAAAGAGTGTTCTGAATAAAAATAAACTGAGCATTTTATAACAAAAAAAGTTTTGAACTGATTTCTGGGACCCCCTCTGCATCAGTTATGAAGAACCAAACTTTATGTAGGTACTTAAATATTTCACCAATATTTAAATCAAATATTTAAATATAGATATGAAACAAGAACTTAGAATATATAACTAGAACCTAAATTAGCTATAAAGCCCCCCCCCTCACCTCCAATCATCAGGCGAAAGATCGTTCTGTCCATTTTATTGATTTTCTGACAATTTTATGTCCATCATGCGAAGGCAGTTTCCGAAATGCAGTTTTCTGATTGAACTTAGTCATCTGCCTGCGATATCCTTTCTGACATAAGGGCGGAATTGAGCTATATTTTCGCAATTACGCGATAACTCGATTAAGCCAATCAGAAGCACGTATCCTTGTAAACATATCGCATTTTGTGATATGTAAAAATACAGGCTTTTCACTGGCCGAATTTGTCCATTGTAATTGCGAAAATTTAGCTCAATTCCACCCTAGAAAGCCATGGATTTACGGAAGATTCTTTTGTGTTCATAAGATAGATTAATGAAGAAGCCAACAAAAAACTGACGGATTTTACACTGTACTGAACAAGTTCAATGAAGAAGGAAAAGTAAAATAAACTTTCTATTCGATTCGGGAATAGAAAGTGTGATGTGGGGACCCGGGGCATATGCCCCGTATTCCCCTGCCTTAGTCAGGCTCTCAGCATGCTCTAATATATTTATTTCTTAGAATGGCCTTCTCAATAAGACAGATATGATAGGAAAGATCATTACCGTACATTTTTTTTTTGCAATGAAATTGAATAAGGATTATTATTATCAATGATTAGATCAAAAAAACGAATGTCGAATAAATTCAAATCGAAAATTGACTTATGGGTTTTGCTAATCATCATACTTAAACGCTTCATTCAAATTGTTACACAATCACTCACGACACTTTCCCTTTATGGGTCAATTTTATATAAATCATGGTGGAAAATGCATCACGTGTGCCCTGAATGACCTCAAATTCCCAAGGTCATTTATAATTGAAAATTTTGATTGCATATATTTTAAAATGAACGAGATTCAAACAATACAATGAAAAACCATAATTTGATATAATGAGCATTACAGGTAAATACCCTGAATATTTTACTATACTTCTTCAAACTTGAGCTTAAACTGATTAAACTTTTTTTTACGTATTTTAAAATACTCTTTAATAGAGTACTAAAGAATAATATAAGATTGTTTTAGAATATAATTAAAAATGACTCTTCAATTAAGTACTGAAGATTAACATTAAATTTTCGTAGAATCTAATTACTAATGAGTCTATCATTAGGTACTGAAGAATAATATAAGATTGTTTTAGAACATAATTAAAAATGACTCTTCAATTAAGTACTGAAAAGTAATATAAGATTGTTTTAGAATATAATTTAAAATGACTTTTCTATTAAGTACTGAAGAATTACATAAGATTGTTTTAGAATATAATCAAAAATGACTCTTTAATTAAGTACTGAAGAATAACATAAGATTGTTTTGGAACATAATTAAAAATTATTATTAAAAACAAATCTTTAATAGAGTACTGAAGAATAACACGGAATTGTTTTAGAATGAAATTGCAAATGAAATAATCGATTGAGCAAAAGGGGATTTAAAATCGTCAAAACCAGTTTGACTATCGGATTAAAATGAAAGACAAAAACTAAAAATGTATTTTACAAAGTGCGTAGCCAAATCTTTCAACAAAAAATAAGCACCTTTTAAGTACTTTTCAAGCACTCAAAAAATATTTTTAAGCACTATATACATTAACAAACAGCAAAATAATTTTCAAAGACTTTACATGATCGTGATAAAATAATCAGTTTCTGACAAAGATTACATTAGCCACCATAAAAAGAATGAGAGATTTTTTGGTGCGATTTCAGAAGGAGGAAAATGAAGCATGGAATTGAGAATATCTAGCAAAATGCAACAAAGTTGTACATGAGAGTGCAAGAATCTCACCGAACCCAGCTCAGTAGACGCACATGCAGTCCAGCAAGTATTTCATCAAACAAGTAAAATGATTGGCGGTTTTATACGCTATGGACCAACAGTACACCGTAATGGATTGTGGTTGAATGAATTGTGAAAACCACGCTTTCGCATAATATGCGAAATCATAATTTGCGAAAATCGACATGGTAAAGAAAAAAAATCTCATCTTCGAAAAGGGAAATTAAGCACTTTCTAAAAACGCTATGCACCATGTTTTAGTTTGTTCATTCGTCAGTTAAATTAATAACTGAGATCTCATTTCCGTTTTCAATCCCGACTAACCTCAACAATCACTAGTCAAATTTTGATAATTTTTTTCTTCTTCTTCTTCAAACAGTCTAATCCCTAATGCGTTTGTTATTTAAACATCATCTTTTGAGAAAAAAAAAATCATAGAAGTATACATTAATGGTAGTGATTGCAGAACACCCTATCTAAATCGTTTTGACACAGAGTTACACGAGCGGGGAAAAACTGTGGAGTAGATAGTTGAAATGTTCTCATCCGGATTTTTTTTGAAAACTCTATTATTCTGATTTACATTTTACCCAACACTGGCCAAATCAGGGCTCGAAAAAACTCAGAAATTTTACCCGTCCCCGAGGACGGCTTGTCCAACAATGTACCCGTCCTCCTTTGAAACTAACCCGTCGTTTCTAAATAAATAAAAATATAATTTTTCCTTATTTATTACTAACATTTACTATATAAATTGCACAATGAATTAGTAGTTACTACTCCAGTATGCAGTACTCCCAGACAGAGAAAACATCAATTCCACTAATTTCGAGATTAGAGGGTCATTTTAGAGGTGAGGAGCTAGACTCTTGTAAGATAACAAAAATTGAAAATGTATCACGAACATTAATGGGGAGATGGCCGTCCGCGCGGACGTTGGATTCCAGAAATTTGTTGTCCGCGGGGAATTTTTGACCGCCGAGAACGGGCGGTTTTTCGAGCCCTGGGCCAAATACCCGTTCTTCATAAAAAAATTTAAAAAAACTTATTTTTAAAAAAAAAATTTTATTTAGTAGTTTTATTCCAACTGACAAAAGGAAACTAGGTATGTGACCTATTTCTGTGCTTGACTGTATAGTGCAGCAATGGATATGGGTTGTCCATAATTTTATATATACATAAACACAACCTTCGTTGGACAGCTGACCCAATTTTTTTTGGTTTACGATTACTAATGTTCAACTCCGTAGCCTTGTCATTTTGAGCCCAATCCAGAAGACAGGGGAACTCCTAGATCAAGTATCGGGAGAAATTTGAATTCGTGGAGGACTTTTGGATGGAACTAACTCGCCTTTGCGTTACATAGAGAGGAAAACCACGAATGCCTCCCATTGATAGCCTGATGGCAAGGGGACTCTAACCCATGATCCGTCTACCACTGAGGATAATTTACGTCAGCACTGTGATCGGTGCAAGCCGGATGCGGAACTCGTATTGCATGACCAGCCATCGCTGGGATTCGAACCCGGTTAATCTCATTGGAAGGCGAACGTTCTATCCACTAAACCATCACGGCTCTAACACGTTTGCTTTATAAGCATAAAGGGTTAAGATTAAAAAAAGAAAATAAGGTGAAATGATAATCGTTTTTCATTTTTCTGTAATGCATTTTTACATCGCTAAACTAAACATGGGATGTTGTTAAAGAAATTGTGAATTTTCATTTATAAGATCATAATTGTCTTAATGAAATATAATTTAAACAATTCATAATAGTAGCAGACGTAGCAGTCATAATATCGAGCCTGTCGTTCTAAGCTAACGCGCATATTTAATATTAAATTAAAACTCGAGTGCAATAGCTTCAGATTTTATTGATAATATTGAATGTTGGTCATTGATTTAGAAACTTATTGTAATAGTGAATTTTTTGCAATAAGCCGTAATATTGAGCTTTTTCAGTACTGTGGTTTCTGCATTAGTACTAGAAAAAATTATGTTGGTTGAACTAGAAAAAAATTTATTGCTCTTGATTCAGACTTTTTGAGATTAATCCTTCTTGATTCTATAGTTAAATTATCCGTTATTATTGTAAACCCTGAGGTGGAATTTTTTCGAGCTATCTACGACAAAACTCTCTAGCATTAATTTCTTTCTGCAAGATACTTTTAATAATAACAAACATATATGTTACTAATTTAAAGTAACAAAAGCGCTGTGTTTAAAAAAAAAAAAAAAAAATACATAATTTTTTTTTAATTGAACATGCAATATTTTTTTACTTTAATATTATGGGTGATATTCCCGCATTTTGTGAGGAGGGGGGGGAGCGAACAAATTATTTCCTTCTTCGATGTTTGTAAATAATCATTTCAATAAAAAATAATTAAAAATCATGAAATCCGTAGTAGTAATTGCCGGAAAAGAAGAAAAAGCGACGACGAAATCACGCGAATCGGACTCCTCAAATGTGTGTTTCGGTTCGAGATTAGATTGTTGTAATAAATAATATCGCATAAAAAATATCGGATTTAAAAACTAAGGAGAAATCAATAGCAATAAAGGCCAAAACTTTGATAGAATTACTGCCTTAAAAAGTAAATATTTCTGTTTGAAATACATCGGGATATTTAAAATCCGAGTGAAAATCAATATCAATTAACTGCCGAAAATACAATCGAAACATTACATCGATTTACGATACTATCGGCGTTAATTGCACCAAAAAGTGATTATTTGAATGCATGATTCGAATATTACGTGTAAATTTCGGGAAAAAAAGTAATTTTTTTTACTTTTCAAAAGAAAATTCTTTCTGCAAGAACTCTGTAACGTTCTGCGACCATGATTCTTCCACGGGGATTATAAGTGAGTCACTTATGCAAGAAATTTTTTTTTCTCAATGAAATCTTTCTGAAATATGTCAGTTTCAAGTCAGATCTGGCAAAATGTTCTCTTAGGAGAAAAATAAAAACTTAACACTAAAGATTATATGCTTATAACGAGTTAAAAATTACTAGTTTTTTTTTCTATTATGACAAAATTGTTATCAGAGAAAGTACATTTTCGTGCTGTTTAAGTGAGCAATATTATATGAAAAAGATTTAAATGAAAGACATTCTTATTTATCGCTGGCATCAATACAAAAAAGCTTACAATTTTATTCCATTATTTTAATGAAGCGTAACGCGGGTAAATTATCTTCTTTCCAAGAAAAGTTCTAAGCCCTGCCGTGCACTTAGGAGAGAATGCACCTTTCGTTGACTCTAGCATAAGCATAGTCCAAGTTACTTTGCTGCTAGGGATTTCTTGTTGTTCAGAAATTTCAATCCGTGGAGGGGAAAAAAAACCCAGCCTACTCTAGATAGGTATTTTAAGTCAAAATAGTTATCCATTATAAAAGAAAAAGAGGTTCGTTATGACTTTCATTATACTTTCTATCGTGAAACATATTTTTTTTTAAAAGACAGATTCATATCCAGAAAGCATGTAACCATACGGCCACCTTGTGGTCGGAATTTTATTTTATTGTAGCGAAAATGTTTGTACTAAAAACCATATTGCAGTTTCAATAATATTGAATTAAAATTATGATCAAGTATTGCAATCATTAAATAATCAAGCAAAAATATTGCAGTTTCAAACCTTTCATCCTAGAAGGATTAAAAAAAGATTTTTTTTAAAGCTTTTTTAAAAAAGTATTGTCACTTAGGTCCATAATGACGTTTTAGCTGACGTCACACTAGAGATAGGATCAAATTGCATTGTCCATTAAAATTTCATGACAAGGTGGATTTAAGCTGAGCATTCAAAACTTTGCGAAAAGAAACCTTATAATGACCTAGATTTAAGATTATTTTCACCTTCAGAATCGCTTCATTAAAGGATTTTTTCACGCTTGAAAACCATAAGTCAACCTCGATTTAAGGTTTTTATATAGAAGGTTATTTTCCAAGGTTTTGGATTAGGGTAATGTGCGTAGAATAGAGCAGATTGTCACAGATCTCGTTTAAGGTTAAAAGGTTTACACGTAAATCTTATTACAAACCTTTTTAGGTTAACATTAAAAGGTTTTTGTTGAGTGAAAATAAACCTTACTTTGCTATCTGGGATATATGTTCCTCAAATTATAAAGAGTAGCTACAAAAATATGTAGAAAAGAACTCATGCTTCTTAGTTTTAATTTTACTTGAGGCATTGTCTCCGTTTCACACAGAATTGAATGAAACCAATCTTGAGACATTCTGATGAATACTTTAGAAGTTTTTATTTTGATAAAGTACAAATTACGCAACTGACATTGCTATCTAAACAAGTGAGGCATTGCTTCCTATTTTATTTTTCACATTGAAACTATGTATAAGTCAATAGAATGAATAGTTGAAAATTTAAAAGGGTTTTTTTCGCATAAAAAAGTACTCCTGACATGAGATATGTGCAGTGTGCAAAATAAAAAAAAACGGTCCACCTGACTAACTTTTTATCTAATGATCAAATTTTCACGTTTTAGGGCTCAATCTTAATGGCTTGAGGGGGTGACCTCAAATATGCAAACAATATTTTTATTTACAAAATCAGAATCAAAAACGTATCTTCTTTGTATAAACATAGCTTTTTTTGAGGGATTCGGATCACCAAAGTAGTGTTGGGCAAAATAAAACATGGAAAAACAAAAAACTTGAGCAAAATCAGTCGAATAGTTCTTGAGAAATCGAATTTCAAAAATACGACATGATTTTAATCATGATCAAAAATTCGATTTGTCAGAAACAATTCGACCGATTTTGCCATTTAAAAAAGCATTCTTTAAAGCGTTAAAAATTTTATACCTTACAATTCGAAAGTTTTTCGACTATAATTAAAGAAAATAACAAATACGTACTAAAAAATTTTCTTTCTGTTTAACAAATTTTATAATTCTGTGCAAAAGTTTTGAATTCACTGAAAAAGTGCTCGAGATATGGTCAAATAAGCAAAAATTAAAATTAGCATTAAGGAGTTCAAACTTTGGACTTCTCTCCTGACGAAACTATTGGGACCATATTTCCAAGACCAGTCGAAAAAAGGAATGTTTATTCAGAGAAAGTAAGTTTTTGTGTTTGATACCGTTACTTAAAACATCATCTTCACTAAGAATACTTAAGGTCAGCCCCTTGAACCTCTAAGATAGAGTCCCAGAACCTGAAGATCCGATCACTAGTTCAAAAGTTATGTAATAACTATCTGAACTTGTAAGATGTATTTTTTGATTTAATTTATTATGCAGAATTGATTAGATTGAAATAAGAATTGATAACATAAATAATTAAGAAGTTAAAAGAGTTATGTGTACCAAAAGTAACTACCTTGTTCTTATATATGCATTTCATATTATTCAACAGATAAGTACTGTTTCCCATAGATTTTTTCCCACTTCATAGAGTGAAAAAAAAAGGACTATTATTTCAAAAGTTGCAATAGTTTTTTTCTATTTTCACATGAAAAGTACTAATAGTACTTATTATGAAAAAATTTCTTATAATTCCAAAGCTATATTGACTATATCCCGACTTGAATTTTATTTCATTCAATAGAAGCATGAAAAATTACATGGGTTCCTTACATGTTCCGATAGTCTATAGACAGCAATGCAAAAAGTTTACATAAGTGCATGTTAATAGAAATATTTTTTATACATAAAGCATTTTAAAACTATTCAATCTATTTACTCTTGAATAGTCTAATTCGATTCACTGTAAAAAACTACATAGGAAACAATGCATTATTTGTTTAGACAGTAATGTCAGATGCGTCAATAGAAACAAATACAAATTTGTAGTTTTTGTAAATCACTGGCATATATATATAAAATATATACATATATTATATATATATATATGCCAAAATTACTGCCGATAACAATAGACGATACAACTTTGTTTTTGCTCACTAGGAAGAATGTGACAAATAAAACGTTCCATATTAATCGCCCACTGACTAGGGATGGGGAATAAAAGAAAGCATTGAGGAAATTTTTTTTTATCTCACAAGCTGTTACTAAATTTATTGTATTTATTTATTATACTGTATATATATATATGCAGTCGAACCTGTTAATCTCAAATCTCACGGGAAAGGCGAAAAATTCGAGATAAAGAGGTTTCGAGTTATACAGGTACTTTAAAAAATTTAATTTAATTAAGAAATTCTATTAAAAGTGCTTCAATTGTTTTTAGTAGAAAAATATAGACATTTCTTTACATAAATTATACCACATACATCTATTTACATAACAGTTTCTTAACATACATTTAACACTGAAATAATTTTCCCAAGATTTTTGATGTATGACCTTATTTGTTTCGATTATTCTTTTGAGGTTGGGAAGATCGCAAATTCCTCATAACCAACATTTTCCTGGGATTCAAGAGCAGTTTATAAAAATTCTACAGCTTTTTCTACTTCTTTTACATTCACTTTTGATTCATCAATATGATCTCCAGCTTCTTCATCTTCATTCCTTTGACATTATTTATGATTTCAGCATCTGCCTATGTTCCACACGTTGCCAGGCAGTTGTCCACTTGTAAAAATCTTCAAAATTAAGGTCAACATTAAATCCAGATTTTATTGAATTCCATTCTGGCAAATCTGGCACTGCATTTTCTGTGTTAACATTTTCTTCTTCTTTACTGATGCCTTCAACCTCTTATTTATCATCTTCACAGCTATTCTAAAAATCAGTTTTTTAAAACCATTTTGGATAGTTTTTAGAGATACATTTCTCCAGGCAAAACAGTAATTCTGATAGCGTCTAATTTTTTTCATCAATGGCATCTACAAGTTTGTGCACCAACTATAGTTTTTATAGTTCACTTTAAAACTCTTAATTATTCTTTGATCGATTGGTTGCAATTTTGAGGTCAAAATGAATTTCTATTCTTAGCTTCCTTATCTACGTTGAAAAGCTGACCCCTGATGGTCACTACTCATTAACCCCTCCCTTACTGCCAGAATCACTGTATTCCTTTCCAGTTAAGGAAGTGCAGGGATAGCGATTGAAATTCCAAGAAACACCCCCAACCTGTTCATCCCTACTTCCTGTGGATTCACGAAATTCATCTCTGTCTACGAGTTCTACAGATGAAGAAAGTTTTGACGTTTGTGCTCTATTATTAGAAATTCGAGAAACAGAGTTTTTAAAATTTTTTTGACATAAATATGGAAAATACATTGATTTTAAACAGTAAATGTAAGAAGTTTTAGAAATTTCGAGATAAAGAGGTTCGAAATAAACAGATTCAACTGTATACATATGTACGAAGAAAAAAACCAAAAAAAAACCAGGCACATTCCACTTTATAAAATAACAGCTCATATTTAACAAATAGGTTATAATTCCTTTCTAACATCATAAATTAGTGCAACATTTATTTTAATCCACTCTATATACAATTGAATCATTATTTGCATTTTCATAAATAAAATACTCAAAGCTTGTAAGCCGAATGAATGGCTACAATGCCACCCGTTAGATTTTCATACGTTGCACAACTCAGTCCAGCTTCTTTTATCATAGAAAGAAACTCTTCCTGTAAAGACAAGCAACTATTTATTCCTTTCGTACAAGGCACAAAATAAGTTTAATGGTCAGATTTTTATGTTCTTTAAGCTTAGAGTCATGCAACTTAAATAGGCTAATCAATTAGTGAAAGCAGTATTCCCTCCCCCCCAAAAAAACTTGTCTCCAAATCAGCTATTTTGTAGTTAATCATTAATTCCTTTTTCATACCTTTTTCTTACTTTGAAATGTCTGATAAACAGACTAAAGAACCAATTTTACACATAAATTTAAAAAAAATTCATTTATGTGTTCATTTTACAAAGATCACTGTTACTCCAAAACATACAGCAATTTGTTTTAAAAAATAAATTAATTGATACCCTTTTCCTACTTTATGAGGTTCTTATGGTTGATTTAAACACAATTTTTATTAACCCTTTGAGTTTTCAGTTGAAACATCAAATAACATTTCATACATACGCTATCATAGAATATGGTATCATAACATACGGTAAATAACATTTTGAAATGAAGCCAAAATTTATAAATATATATTTTTAAAGGCTTTTAGATCCATATTATTAAAACAACAACCATAATTTATTTCAAAAAAATAAATATTTCACCATAACTTGAAGAAAATATGAAGAGGAAGAATGGAAATTCATAGTTATAACAATGTACACTATTTAGAATAATATATTTTTTCCCTCTAAACCAAAAAAACAACTTTTAATGAGCTGCTTTGTTCTGATTTATATTTACAGGGTATCTGCTACATTTTAGATATTCAAATCCACGACTTTTTCGGACTAATTCCAAGAATTTTTCATGACTTAACAAAGTTACTATTTTCTCCAACAAAAACATAACAATAAATTTAAAAAAGCATTACAATTGAAATGATAGGTATAATCAAAACTGTTATACTCTGCATCTTCACATTTATTGATTTTAAATTTAAAAAACTGACTAAAGAAAGAGTTGAAGCTATAAAATAGGTGAAAAAATACAAAAGAAAATTTTTTTTCCCTGCAGAATTATATTCTAAAGATACTTTTCTTGTTCATCAGAAAGAGAAGAAATAGTCCGGATTTTTCTGTACTCATTTTGGAATTTAAAAAATTCTCCAATGACTGATTTGCTTCAGCTAGAATTTTAAATTGATGAAATAAAAATAATAAATAATAAAAAAATTCTGAAATCACAGAAATTTAAAAGAGAATTTACTCTAGAAATGATGTTATTATTTTTTTATTTTAAAGAACAAAATAATTTTTAAAGAAAGTTATAAAAACATTATATACCTCAATAAAATATGACTGTGAGAGGGGATTTTGTTAGAAATTCAGATAATTGGAACAGCATGAAATTGGGGGGGGACTCCATTTCAAAAATCATATTTTTTGGCGACCTAAATCCATGATTTTCAAAGATTTTTTTTAAAAATAAACGTTCAAATCATGACAAATTTTGTTAAATACTGAAATTTATGACTTTCCAGGTGCACAGATCTGTATTTAGAATAACCCAAATCTTGATTTTACAATAAAAAACAAAACAAAAACACTTGTACAGATTAATAAAGAAAATATACCTGTTTAGGAAATTTCTGAATACTTTCAACAAGGTACTGATAGGATTTCCATTCTCCAGCTATAACTTGCCCCAATACTGGTATTATTTCATCAGAGTACCACTTGTAGACACTTAGGACAGAAAAAAAATAATATTGAGTTTCAAACAACAATAAAGTTCAACATATCAGAGAGTATTAAAGAGTTTCTATTTAGCGCTAGAGGGCTTTAAAACTAAAATTTATTGGTAGTTACAGTATAAGAAAATTTCAATGTAAAACAAAATATTTTGTGACACTGGCACAATTGGCAGAGAGGACATGAAAGAATTTTTATAGGATATAAATGTTTAGAAAGACAATTGTGGCCAGTAAGGAGGTGAAAAGTTGCAACAGATTTGTCCCTCGGCCATAACGAAATATGTTTTATATATTTTTTTATAACCGTCGTTGAACAGCCGACCCAGTTGCTTGGGTTTACGACTTCCAATGTTCAACTTCATAGCCTTGTTGTTTTGAACCCAATCCAGCAGACAAGGGAACTCATGAATCAAGTATTGGGAGAAGTTTGTCTTCGTGGTGGACTTCTTGCTAGAACTAACCCGCAGTTTCATTACAGAAAGAATAAAACCACGGAAACCTCCCTTGGTTAGCCTGACGGCAAGGGGACTCTAACCCATGATCTGTCTACCTTAGAGGATATTTTACGTCAGAACTGTGGTCGGTGCAAGTCAGATTCGGCATTCGTATCGACCAGCTATCGTTGGGATTTGAGCCGGGTTCACCTCATTGAAAGGTGAACGCTCTATTCCCTGAGCCATCGCGGCTCTATTTATTTTGATGGTTAAAAAGTGTCTGGAAAAAGAGACCCTTCTGCCTAATGTATGTCCGGATATGGGATATATATATACACACATGCACATATATTCATCACACATATATTTCTATTTGTCATTTATTTTTACTTGCATTTATAATTTAATTCAGGGTGCGTAGCCAGATTTTTCAACAAAAAATAAACACTTTTTAAGTACTCAAAAAATATTTTAATCACTTAAAAAAAATCATAATTAAGCTCTGTGCAGCAATAAAAAGTATTTTTTCTCTATCCTTTAAAGTTCTAAATTTATAAGCATAAAATCAATGAAATTCAAAAACTTTACATAGTTATTATAAAATAACTAATTTCTGTTAAATATTGCAGAGAAAACTGTGAAAATCATCCAATTTTTGTAATTTAGAACGACAATCAGAAAGGCAAAAAAAAAATCTCTTTTTAAAAGATAGAAAATTAAGCATTTTTTACAAACCCTGAATAAAAAAAAGCACCTTTAAGGTCTTTTAAAAAAAGTAAATCAAAAATAAGTACTCTTTAGAAACGCTATGCACCCTGTAGTTGTTAGTGACTCTCTCATAGTTTTTTTCATAAAACTGGCAATTCGCAAAACTAAAAAGGTTGTGAACCGTTGGGATAGAAAACAAAAAGCAGTCAAATATTTAAACCTGTTTAAGGGATATTGAACTTCACTAAATTCTAAACATAGGAAACGACCGCCAGGTAGTAGAACTCGATGCGCCTCTGATAAAGCCTAAAAAGAAAAAAAAAGGAAAAGATAAATTTAATTTGGCTTCTGTTGATTGATGCAACATTTTACGAAATAAAAAAAATTTCCCTTTTCACATTATTTATCACTTTTTTTCTGTTACCTTATCAATGTGAACAACATTTCGAATTCCAAATGCAATGGTGTAAGCATCAAAAGACTGATCTGGAAAAGGCAACATTTCAGCATTTCCTTGAACGCATGTCAGTTCTAAAAAATAAGAAACAAATATAAAATAAAATGCACAGAGAAATATAAATAAAATATCTAGAAGTAAAAATTAAACAACTGATATTTATTGAAATCAATGAATGCTATGATGACTAGGAATAATTTAATTAATTAAAGTTAATAAAAAGATATTAATTTAAAGTTATTAAATAAAATTAACAATTTCTGATGATAAAATTTAAATATAGGATCCTTTCTAGAAAAACAAAGTTCTTAATCTACAAAGTTCTTAATCTGCAAAATTCTTGTCAGGCCAGTCTTGACATATGCTTCTGAAGTTCGGACAATGACGAAACTGGAGGAAAATGAAAACAATAATTGGAGAAGGAGATTTAACTTTGAACTGTACAAGATTTAGAGACAAACTGATATTATTAAATATATAAAAATAAATAGAAAAAATTGGATGGCCCACGTGATTTGAATGAGTCATGACAATACAATAAAACAAATATTACTTTTTAGACCCACTGGAGCAAGAAAGAGGGAAAGGCCGCGGTTGAAATGGGCTGACTTGGTGGAGTCTGATTTTCTTGCAATTAATGAAAAGAATTGGAGATCAAAGATAAATCAGCAGTCATTATGGAGAAATCTTCAGAGGAAGGCATTGGCCCACATTGGGTTGTCTGGCCAACTATGATGATGATGAATGATAAAATTACTATAAATTTTTTTAACTACTGTTAAGAATCAAAAAATTTAGGTTTAGGTATTTACATAGAAAATAAATTAATCATTTTTCGAAGCATGATTGAGCTTGTCATCATTTAAACATAATTAGAGATTCAATAGGAAACTTTTCCAGTTAGCTATGCATTGGGATATTAATTAGTTTGCATACCTGCCAACATTGGAGAAATAAATTTGCAGAGATTTTACTAGCAACATTTCTTAGGCTACATGCAAAGTTTTCATACATCATGCATAATCATGTATGTCAAAAAGAACAATTCAATATTGGAAATAATATAAGGACTAACATTTAGCGAAGTAAAAAATAGGTATATAATCTTAATTTAAATAAGAGTTTTTAAAACCATTATTTATAAGTACTTAAACTATTTTATTTTATAACCATCGTTGAACAGGTGACCCAATTTTTTGGGCTTACAACTACTAATGTTCAGCTACGTAGCCTTGTAATTTAAAACCCAATCCAGAAAAAAATAGAACTCCTGGATCAAATATTGGGAGAAATTCGCCTCCATGAAGGATTTTTTTATTGAACTAACACGTATTAGCATTACATGGAGAGGAAGACCATGACAACCTCCCACGGTTAGCCTGACAGCAAGGGAACTCTAACCCATGATCCGTCGGCCACTGAGGATATTTTACATCAGCACTGTGGTCAGTGCAAATCGGATGCAGAATTCATATCGACCAGCCATCGCTGGGATGTGAACCCAGTTCACCTCATTTGTAGGCGAACGCTCTATCCCTACAGCCACTTAACTATTAACTCTACTTAAACTATTAACACTCAATATACTGCAGTACTGGCAATAGCACTATCTGTTGAGGAATAAGAGAATTATTTTTGCCATCAGAGGATATTTTATTGGCAAAATTTTATTTTTTAAAAATTTCTTCAACAAATATGGAGAAATTTGAGAATATACGGTCAAAAAGGAGATAGTCGTAAAATATAGGAGTCTTCGTTAAAAAGCAGGTAACTTGGCAAGTATGAGTTTGCAAAAGAGCCGAGTATGTAGTTATGTTGCACCAAACATAAGTTTATAAAACACTTAATCATATTGTCTTGTGCAGAGAGAGATTGAAAAATTCATTTAAAGGCACTAAAATTTAAAATCAATCACTATTATTTAATTATACACAATTTATTTTTTAATAAAAATTACACTGAAGTTTTGGAAAATATTTTATGAAAAATGTGATTTTCAAATAAATTTTATAATAAAATTTTGAAGCATTAAAATACTAAAGAGAAAAATCATCTAAAAAAAAAATATATATATTTTAGTGGAAAAACATAAACTTAACTATAGAATAGTTTCAACATACATTTACACTGTCAAGAACCAAGAATTCTGGGATTGAATAAGCAATCACTGATTAACATTGGTGACGTTTATTTTGAAGACTGTTCTTTAGTTCAATAAAACTGAGAAATATGTTTGTTTGATATGATATATATAAATACAATTTTACGCAGGTTGTAATACGCTTTCATTGTATCATACTTTATGTTTAATAAACATATTGTCAGTTCTACAGGGTGGCCCCTCAACTCATATTTCAAATTTCCCTGATTTTTCCAGGTTTTCTAGCAAAAATCCCGAAATTTCCATTCTCATAAAGTGTAGGTGGGTACAAGAAAAGTGTCAATATGATTAAGTATTCTATTTAAAATGTTATTTATTTAACATATCATCTTGAATATATGTGGAGAAAATAATATGTTTAGCTTGTAGAATATAGTGCTTTTAATGAATAAAAAATATTTTAAAGTTTCAAGTAGTTGTTGCACAAAATGAAGTAAAAAAAAACAGCGTGACTAAAATAAACCTTGGATAAGTACTGTTTAATGTATTTTCATTAAGCAAAAGAAAATAATTCCAGGTGATTATACATCAATAAATGTTTAGATTTATTTATATTTCAATATAGAGCTATTTTATACCATGTTATATCCTAACAGTGCTCTTTATACAATTCATTGATATAATTTTCTTTAAACCAGTATCTACTCAAATGTTTAAAGAATGTTGTTTGTTTTGTATTAGCACTATTATTTTAAGAGACACTCAGTATTTCGCAAAGGCAAAATTATAAAATTACTTGTTGCATACTCTATAGAAAGAAAAAAAAAACTAGACAAAATGCTTCACATTTTACTATTTTTGTGGTTTGCTTTAATTTTCTTATTAAAAATTAGAATATTTAAAGAATTCCAATCTAACAACATGGTTTCTTAGTTTAGATTAGTTAATTGTTTTTGTTTTAATAACTGGGCAATTAAATGGTGTCGGATGTAAAAAATGAACATAAATTTCTTATAAAAACTATCTTATAAAACATAAACTTATAATCATCAAATTTTTATATTAAATATTTAGTACATTAGGGGTGCACAACCTGCAACCTGTGGGCCAAATGCGGCCCTTCGACTACTGAAGTGCAGCCCGCGAGAGCTTCTAAACACAATAAAATTTTTTTAAAAAATGACAATTTTTAATCGCAATTTTAAGTCATCACGTTTTGACACTATCAATTTTAACAGATTCTTTAGTAAATGTACGTTTAACACGCTTTCTTTAAGCTGATTTTATCGTAAATATGAATGAATTTTTTTATACAGTTATTTCCGCTTTTCTACGTGATTTCGAAAATCCCGAATTTTTATTACGACGCGAGTTTCAGATCACATATTTAAATAATCACTTTTTGTGCACTTTATTTCTGACGATTTCATCTTAAATCTAAGTGATTTTTTATCTTTTTTTTGCAATTCCTTTTTTTTTTTCGAAATTTTTTTCGGCAGTTATTGCTATGCGTTCCCACGTATTATAAAATATTCCAATTATTCTATTACGACATGCAAATTTTAAATCATGCATTTGACACGCTTTATTCGTGCTGAGTTCAGCATAAATATATTTTTTCCTAATTATTTCTATACTTTTCCTCGTGATTTTGACGATCCCGTTATTTAACTATGATGTTATNATTTAGCGAAGTAAAAAATAGGTATATAATCTTAATCTAACTAAGATTTTTTAAAATCATTATTTATAAGTACTTAAACTATTTAATTTTATAACCGTCGTTGAACAGTTGACCCAATTTTTTTGATTTGCAAACTACTAATGTTCAGCTACGTAGCCTTGTAATTTTAAATCCAATCCAGAAGACAATAGAACTCCTGGATCAAATATTGGGAGAAATTTGCCTTTGTGTAGGACTTTTTGATTGAACTAACATGCATTTGCATTACATGGAGAGGAAGACCATGACAACCTCCCACGGTTAGCCTGACAGCAAGGGAGCTCTAACCCATGATCCCTCTACCACTGAGGATATTTTACATCAGCACTGTGGTCAGTGCAAGTCGGATGCAGAATTCATATCGACCAGCCATCGCTGGGATGTGAACCTGGTTCACCTCATTGGTAGGAGAACGCTCTATCCCTACAGCCATCATGGCTCTACTTAAACTATTAACACTCAACATACTGCAGTACTGGCAATAGCTCTATCTGTTGAGGAATAAGGGAAGTATTTTTGCCATCAGCGGATAATTTATTGGCAAAATTTTATTTTTTAAAAGTTTCTTCAACAAATATGGAGAAATTTGAGAATATACGGTTAAAAAGGAGATAGTCATAAAATATAGGAGTCTTCATTAAAAAACAGGAAACTTGGCAAGTATGAGTTTTGGAAAATATTTTATGAAAAATGTGATTTTCAAATAAATTTTATAATACAATTTTGAAGCATTAAAATACTAAAGAGAAAAATCATCTAAAAAAAATTACAATATATTTTAGTGGAAAAACATAAACTTAACTATAGAATAGTTTCAACATACATGTCAAGAACCAAGAATTGTGGGATTGCATAAGCATTCACTGGATTAACATTGATGATGTTTATTTTGAAGACTATTCTTTACTTCAATAAAACTGAGAAATATGTTTGTTTGATATGATATATATAAATACAGTTTACGCAGGTTGTAATGCACTTTCATTGTATCATACTTTATGTTTAATAAATGTGTTGCCAGCTCTACAGGGTATCCCCTCAAATCCCGTTTCAAATTTTCCTGATTTTTCCAGGTTTTCTAGCAAAAATCCCGAAATTTCCATTCTCATAAAGTGTAGGTGGGTACAAGAAAAGTGTCAATATGATTAAGTATTTTATTTAAAATGTTATTTATTTAACATATCATCTTGAATATATGTGGAGAAAACAACATGTTTAGCTTGTAGAATATTGTGCTTTTAATGAATAAAGAATATTTTAAAGTTTCAAGTAGTTTTTGCACAAAATGTAGCAAAAAAAAAAAAAAAAAAAAATCGGACTGACTGAAAAAAAACCTTGGATAAGAACTGTTAAATATATTTTCATTGAGCAAAAGAAAATAATTCCAGGTGATTATACATCAATAAATTTCTACATTTATTTATATTTTAATATAGAGCTATTTTATTCTGTGTTATATCCAAACAGTGCTCTTTATAAAATTGATTGATATAATTTTCCTTAAACCAGTATCTATTCAAATGTTTAAAGAATGTTGCTTGTTTTGTATTAGCACTATTATTTTAAGAGACATTCAGTATTCGCAATAGCAAAATTTTAAAATTACTTGTTGCATACTCTATAGAAGAAAAAAAAAATTAGACAAAATGCTTTACATTTTATTATTTTTTGGTTTGCTTTAATTTTCTCATTAAAAATTAGAATATTTAAAGAATTCCAATCTAACTACATGGTTTCTTAGTTTAGATTAGTTAATTGTTTTTGTTTTTACAACTGGGCAATTAAATGGTGTCGGATGTAAAAAATGAACAGAAATTTCTTATAAAAACTATCTTATAAAACATAAGCTTATAATCATCAAATTTTTATATTAAATATTTAGTACATCATAACCTATCGAAAACAATTTGCTTTATAAAAACTGATTAAAATAAGTTCAAATTAAATGGATTAAAGTGTTGGCATATTATGTAAATCCCACGAAAGCAAAAATTGATTACTCACTTACAAATCGTTTAAACTCTGTGAATTTGTTTGTAATTTAAATGTAAACTTTACTGCATTTAGAAGCTGACATTTAAAAAAAAAAAACTCTTTGTAGTTCTTAATTTGTAAAATATGATTTATAATTAATTTGAAATTTTTTACTTCAGTTTCAGACAACATAAGTCAGTGTCAATTCAGTAAAATATTTATATCATTTACATATATATGGTGAAAAATGATTGCTCAAATTTGAAATTCATGCATTGT
This sequence comes from Parasteatoda tepidariorum, assembly GCF_043381705.1. Lineage (NCBI taxonomy): Eukaryota > Metazoa > Arthropoda > Arachnida > Araneae > Theridiidae > Parasteatoda > Parasteatoda tepidariorum. Next base: position 4,212,846 of record NC_092208.1, on the reverse strand, counting down.
AATATATTGAAACTTGAGTTTTTTAAAATCATGCGGAATTTCATAGCAATTACCATTGCAAAGGCGATCAAGAAACGAAATAGACTTACAATGGCAAAATTGCTGTGCAAATTGAAATAATTAAAAAATTATGATTCAAATTTGCAATTCAAAAATTTTAAGTTTTTAAAGAAAAAAAATTCAGTGTGTTCAGAAGCTTCGGCAGGCCGAAAGGTTTTCAACCCAATTTATGCTAAAAATCATTGCTAGGAGTACAGAAAAGTTTCCCAATAGTCTCTTTTTATAAAAATAGTTGATTTTTTGGCTTTTTCAGATTGATTTAGAAAAAAGTTGCCAAAGTCGTCTCATACCAAAAATAGTTGCAAATAGTGGTATTTTAGTCGCCTGCGGCAACCCTGCAATTTATACATTGACAAAATCTATCAGTAAGGATTCCTGAAGTTCCCCGAAAGATCGCAAAAAGACATCGATAAAAATAGAAAATATTCAGATGATTATAGTTAATTAAAAATTAACTTTTATTACAAACTAAAAAGCCAAAATTACTTTTTTGTCAACCTAATACTTCTAACTATTATAATAATAATGCTTCTAACTTTCAACAAATCTCTAGGACAAATGAAAATACAAAATTTTTTATTATTAAAAATGATAGAAGCCTTACAGATAAATTTGCAATAATAGCTCTGAGATCATATTAATAACAGGAGAGGTACTCACGATTCTCTAAACCTGATTCTTCTGCTCTTTTCTTGCATATGGACAGCATTTTATCATTGAAATCCAAAACAGTCACATGACTTTGAGTGGCATCACTGCCTTCAGAAGAGGCCTTCAGACATCGAAATGCAATATCACCTGACAAATAAGTATTTCTTTTCAATTGAAACAAAGCAAACATATTAATAAGTATAATTAGAAATAGTTAAGTATAATTAGAAAATAAATAATGGTAGTATTATAATTGGAATGACAGGGTGCATAGACAAATCTTTCAACAAAAAACAAGCCCGTTTACAGTACTTTTTAAGCAGTCAAAAAATATTTTTAAGCACTATATACATTAACCAAATGCAAAATAATTTTCAAAGACTTCACATGATCATGTTAAAATAACTAGCTTCTGACAAAAAAACTCTTTTCTTGATTATATTAGCCTTTATAAAATGATTTAAAGATTTTTTTGGTTCGATATCAGAGGGTGGAAAATGAAGCCTGAAGTGCAAAACATCTCGCAAAATGCAGCAGAGTTGAACGTGAGAGTGCAGTAATCTCACCGAATCCAGCTCAGTCGACGCACACTCGGATTTGCAAGTATTGCATCAAACATGTAAAACGATGGGCGCTTTCATACACTATGGACCGACGGTACACGGATATAGATTGTGGTTGAATGAATTGTGAATAACGCTGAATAGAACAATGTGAAAAGAATGCTTTTGAGAACACATGGCGAAAATTGACATGGTAAAGAAAAAGAATCTCATTTTCAAAAAGGGAAAATTAAGCACTTTTTAAAAACACCCCATGAAAAAAGCACATTTAAAGGCTAAAAAATGAAAATAAGCACATTTAAGCACTTTTCAAAAATGCCCTGCACCATGCATGAGATATAAATCAAAGTAATGAAACTTTCAAGCATCATTAACATAAAGGTGGAGGTGAAGAAGAAAAACTTTTACAATTTTCGTTGGTGCAATGAATAAGAATCTTAATTAAGCCAAAAAACTATTTCATAATAAAGTGTACAATGATATAAAAAACTGCACTGTTTATTAGAGATCAGCTTAGTCTGAGCCGAAGCTTAATACAGACTTGAAGAATTTAGGCTCAGGGTCATGAAACAATTATATGGTTTAATTATTATGTTTAAGCAATTTAATAGTATCAAATGTCATGGACTTAAAATCAATAGTTTAAACTTATCTTATATTTCCATGCATTTTCGGTGCCATAACTTTTAAGAATCGAGGCCTTTAAATTGTGGGCTCAGATGGGCTTAAAAACCTTTTTTTTTATCAACAACCTTTTTTTTCCTTTCTTTTTTCCTTTTTTTTCTTTCCTTTCTTTAAACAACCTTTTTTTTATATTCGAATTCAGGCAAGCTCAGACCTCTAAAGGCAAGTCTAAGCTCACCTCCACTGTGTCTGGATAAATAATATTTTCCTTTTAATTTTAAGAAAACACTTAAAATATATGAGGACAGACTACATTTTGTAAAAAATTTTTTTTGACCATTTTGAAATGTTATCTTCCTGTTTTGCATAAGAGAAACATTATCAAGTTGTTAGTTATAATATTGATCTTTTCAAAACTAATTTTTCAAATAAAAATGTTTTTATTTTTTATTTTTCGCATACGATTTTGAGTTTAAGTGGATCTAAGACAACTTACTGTAAAAACTAATTTCAAGAAAACAACTTTGAAATAGTTACATTTTAAGATTTATAAGAAACATGTTTGAAGAATTAAAAAAAAAAAAAAAANATATAATAGTATCAAATGTCATGGATTTAAAATCAATAGTTTTAACTTATCTTATATTTCCATGCATTTTTGGTTCCATAACTTTTAAAAATAGAGGCCTTTAAATTGTGGGATAAGACAGGCTTAAAAAAACAACCTTTTTTTATATTCGAATTCAGGCAAGACCTCTAAAAGCAAGTCTAAGCTCACCTCTATTGTGTCTGGATAAACAATATTCTCCTTTTAATTTTAAGAAAACACTTAAAATATATGAAGACAGAATACATTCTGCAAAAAACATTTGTTGACCGTTTTTAAATGTTATCTTCCTGTTTTGCATAAGAGAAACATTATCAAGTTGTTAGTTATAATATTAATCTTTTCAAAACTAATTTTTCAAATAAAAATGGTTTTTTATTTTTCGCATACAATTTTGAGTTTAAGTGGATCTAAGACAACTTACTGTAAAAACCAGTTTCAAGAAAACAACTTTGAAATTGTTACATTTTAAGATTTATACAAAACATGTTTGAAGAATTAAAAAAAAAAACACATTTACACTATGCTATCACATTTTTCATAATCTCAGATAAAATAGTTCTTCAGAAAAATGAGTTTTATAATTAATGTTTCTTAAAACATTTCCTAGATTGAAATCAAAAAGACTCAAAACTAATGTCATTAAAAATTAAAAAAAAAAATAGTTTCCTAATCAAGACTTTATAACACTTTATAAAGAGTATAAGAGTATAATGAAAAATTTGTCATTTATCTTAAATACCTCGATAATAAAATAAAAATTAAAAGGAAGCAGTTGATATCTAAATTAGAACTCCATAACATTTTATAATAGTATTTACCACGTTTTTACCAGTAAAAACCTAATTTTTACCAGGTTTTGGAAAGAGAAAAAAAAAGTGCATGCACAGTCATGAGGTTTAAAATTACTGACGTAACAAGCTAATTAACATATTAAGAAAGTAATGCTCTTTAATTGATTTTTTTGCAATTATCTTTAATTAAATGCTTAATCCCACATTTTTATTTTAAGTTTGTGCTTCATATGCAAAGTGGTGAGTCTTTAATGAAGAACAGAGCAACCCCTAGCAGCAAAATAACTTGGGCCCTTATTGAATCAATAGTTACCAATCTTGGCTCAAAGGGCCATTATTTTTTCGGTATTGTCAGATTCACTCGATATTTTGCAGCCCCTTTACAACCAATATATAAGCCCTATATAAAAATGTCAGATTTACTCGATATTTAATATCCATTTTTCAACCAATATAAGCTCTATATTGGCCAAATATAGAATTGTCAGATTCACCCGATATTTAATATTCATTTTTCAGCCAATATAGGCTCTATATTGGCCCCATAAAGGCCGATATTGGCCCTTTATAAGACCAATATTGGTCCCTCAGTGCATGTTCATATAGAACCCACATTTTGGCCAAACCGGAGTCAAGATAAAATTGTTGCTAGGGACACTGCCCTCCCCACAAGTCACATATAATTTGAAATAATTTGCTAGGTTCTCCTGTAGATTTTTTTGAGGATTACCTAAAAACTAAATGCGTATTTATGTATCTTTCTTTTACACTTAAAAGTTTGAGAGTGATTAACAAGGAGCCATAAAGAACATTTAAGACAGAAAAAAATATCGATAATGTCTTCAATTAAATAACAGTAATCTAATAGGTAAATAACTTTAAAAATTTTTACCTGTTCCCCCAGCAACATCTAAAAGTTTGGTGCCTTCAACAGGAGACAAAGTCCGAATAAAATAGTCCTTCCACAGCCTATGTATACCGACACTCATGACATCATTCATTAGGTCATACTTTTCAGCAACACTCGAAAAAGTATTCTGAACTGTCATAAAAATGAAATAAAATTCTTAAAAACAAATACAGGTAAAATAAAATTTCTGGAATTATATACAAAATAAATAAATAAAATATTCTAACTTTAAAATAGTAGTTGCTTACCAAAAATAATAAATAACTTTCACTCAATTAAAACATTTTTGCTACAATGGTAATGAAACAGTTAAAAATAAAGAATTTAATCTTGCAAACTTATTGATTTAGATGATAAAGATAACTGAAGAGTCCAAAATAGGTAACGCAGAAAAAGACACTGGTGTTTAAGGCTGTATTTCATAAACATGAATAATTAAAATGCTAAATTTAATATTTTTTACTTTACTTAAACTATGCTAAATAATGAAAAATATGTTTAATAAAAACTCTGCCTCAAAGGTTTAAAAATATGGCGTGCCAATCAAACTCAGTGATTTATAAAGTGTATACTAATTCTGTAGCAAGCTTTGCACCCCAGTTTTATAACGCAAGAGTTATATATATCAGATACTTATATTGATAAGATTAAACATTTTGGAATGTTAAACATTTTATACAACTGTTATTTCCACATTAGTATCTGTTCCCAGCAACTGACACTGCCCATTTTAGCACTTGGGATAAATTAAAATTTATAAATGATGGCTATAAGTTTACTCAATTCTGTGAGGTGTTTGTTTTTGTTTCTCGTGTGCATTTGCCTAGTTGTAGCTTTGATTTTATGTTTTAAATACAAAAATTAGACAATTTCAGTTGGTACAAATAGGTTCTTTTGTGGAAATACTTCTTTCGAAGAAAAATTTCAAAATGATTAGTAGAAGAAGATTTATTATATATACAATTAGAATTAGTGATACTTTCGGACTTGTCGGGTTCAAGTAATTCCAACTATTTTTTTTTTTAGACACGAAACAAAATGGACTTCAAATGGAGAAAATAATTTAATTTACTTACACCTAATAAACCGAAAAGCACTTAATCAGTTATCACATTTAAGTTGTGATATTCATTCGACTTTTGTAACATAATTTTGCTTTAAATAAAGGCTACAGAAAATAAATTGAACAGCAAAAAAATGGAGAAAAGATAAACTTAGAGATGCAAAAGATTTTCAAAGTGAATTTTCATATTTTTTTATTTCTCAAACCTTTTTCTCGCTTCTCTTTGGGTGATACAGCCTGAAATCCAAATGAATGAGAATGGGTATCTAAAATATCCTGTTTCTGTGAATGCTTTATGCAAAATTTCCGAGAAAAAAATAATTTATTATAAAAGTAACGTGATTTACTGCTTTGCATAAACATGATTTTAAAGCAGAGAAATTTCGAAACAGTCAGCATTTTCCGCAAGATTGCAATTAATAATAATTTTATCTGAACTATATATTACAAAAATGGTATAAACATATTTATTTTGTTTATACTTTAGTTTAATGCGGGGAAAATAAAAAATTATTAATAAAATTCAAGAAGTGCTTTTTTTTCAATTTGAAGTGCGAAGAGTAAACTTTTGTTTATTTATATTTTAAAAACGTTTTTAGTTTAAAAAGCTCTCAGTTGTCTATTTTTGCCCGAAAAATGAGCAACTCTCAGAACTAAATTATACAAATTCAAATACGTTTGAAATTAAGTTTAATATTTTGATTTAAATTAAAGCACGTTATTGAACAAAATATTACTTATTAATACGAAATTAATTGATATCATCATTGAAACTTCATTTCGTTTTTTATTCTTATGAAAAAACAATCTGATGTGAAGAAATAAAAATATCGTCTGGTAACTTTAGTTTCCATTTTACATTGGCGGATCGTTCAAATCATTTAGTTATTGTTCCATTTCTTGAAGATGTTAAGGGCATTTGAAAATAAGTAAACATTTTTTATAATTTTTGGGGCAATTTTAGCACTGAAAGTTTTGAGTGATTATTCTATTGTAAATGAGTGTTTTTTTTAAAAATTTATATGCAATCATTTTCTTACAAATATCGAATTTTATCTTTAAATTTTTATTCTCTTTTTCGCCCATTCTCTTGATAAAGTTTCACCAGATTAATTTATCCTTACAAAAATGATAATTGCATAAATAAAATGACATGAAACTTAAATTCATGTTGAATAACATCCATTAATTTTAATCTTTGTCTTTCCAATGAACAAAAGGAAATTCTCTTATTTTTTAATTTGTAACTGACTGTAATTTTAATCATAAGAATTATTTTGGATAGCTCCTAATTATATTTTCATTCTAAAATAATAAATCATTCTTTTTTTTTCCTTTTCTTACCTCATTGTTTATAATGCCTGCTCTTGAAAATAAAACTGGAACAACAATGCGAGAAAGTTCAAACTGTGTGTGTTTAATGTGACCATTGAAACATTCAATTTTATGATACTAAAACTTGTATAAACAAATATTATCCTGTGCGTATTCTAGCGATGTGCATGTGTGAGTTTTTATGACTATAAATAGATTTCTCCAGCACTTTAATTCGATTTCATCTTTTTTTTTTCATTCATCAAATGTAGAATTTTACTGTTTGTTAAACAATCACAATTTTACAAATTTAGTTATAAAAAAAGGTGTTAAATTAGATAAAAGAATTGTGATTAGAAAGTAGTTTTTTGTACATAAAATAAGTTATGATATTCAAGAATTCATTTTATGGAATTATTATTTATGATGATTTCTCTTATGTGGCTATTTCTACATAATTCTACATTGTGTTAAAGAATTGTTTATTTTTTAGTATGTTTCCTCTGTTAAGCTTCAGAGGGTTTCAAATTTGTAATATTCGTTGACTTAGTGTCTGGAATAAATTAAAATACTTGAAAATAAATAGCTTTTCCTACCCCAATCGTCACAGTGTTGTTGTTTCAGCATCAACTTATGAAAGTGGTAATTTTCAGAAAGCTTTGAAGTTAGTACTTAATATAATGATGTCTAGTTTTATCAGCCATTGTGTTTTTTTTAATATTTAATTTGATAATTGTGAAAATATTTTTTAATTACAGTAGATAATGAATTTAAATTTTTTTTTAAAAATTTAGACATTATCTAGTGTTTGATTTGTCACTTTGCTCGATCTGTCATAAAGCATAATGTACAATTACTTCCTTTTCTTTTTTCTTTACAGAATAAATGCAAAGCTTTAATATGTACATGTAATTAAGGCTGATAATGTAATAAATACTCTTCTTTCATTAATCTAGTTAGTAGGCGTAGGACTTAATGATATAATTGTTATTTTCATTTCATATTAAAATATTTTTACACATTTTGTTAAATGACTTAATTCAGGAATTTTGTATACATTATTTAAAAAAATGCAGTCAGATTGATTTTATTGCTCTATTTTAAAGTTTTTTTCCCCCTTGTAAACAGTCCTCTATTTTAAATTCTCAGGAAAGTTATATTGTCTGAAGTTTTTTAATGAAAAAACATTTTTAGTTTTAGAGACATGTTTTCACCCTTTGCTAAAACAACTATAGTGAAACCGCTGCGTGAAAAAAATGACTTTGGAGTGTTACAAAAAGATAATGGCTCTTTGGTATGTCGAAATTTCAATATATTTTTTATTTTATTTTGTTGATCAGAAAAGTTATGTGTATGTGAGTCAAAATAAATAAAGAAATAAAAAGAATGAAATATTGCACTGAAAAAGTTAATCTGATGACTAGATTTTTATGCACTAACATTTAATCTATTTAGTTGGTGCTATCTGTGTATTAAGAATTATGTTATAAAACCAGACAAAAAAAAGAAAAGAAAACAAAGAAGCTTTTTTTTTAATAAACTTAGTTTTTCCTATAGTAAAAATAGTTTTAATAAACTATTTAGAATGTCTGGACTGGACAGTATTAATAGTTTAGTCAGGAGAGAGGTTGAAAGTTTGAAAACTTGAATGTTCTCAGTTATAAAAATCATTTTATCCAAGCGCACTTCAACTAGGAAAACAAAATAATTTAAAAACTATATTTTTTTTAAATTTAAATTACTTAACATTGAAAAAACATTGTAAAGTATAGGTTTTTCAAACTGTGAAATTTTAAAAGATAAAATCTGAAATTCAATAAATCTGTCAAAGTGTTTTTGGAATAATGAATTGAATTTTATTTTTTAAAAACTACAAAAGTGATTTTATTAAAATTTCTGATTATTTATGACATAAATTAAAAGAATGTAGGAATTTGAATTCCTTACTATTCAAAGTGTTTCCGATTAAATATAAAACAAAATAAATATAAAACGAATGAATAATAGTTAAAATGCAATGAATAATAGTTAAATATTAATTTTTGCATGCAATTATCCTGTGGAAAATTCACTTTATAAATCTGTGCGGAGATATTTTGATTCACGTAAATTGTAACCGAATCCGAGTCAATAGCTCTAATGGAGTTTTGAAGAAAAGTCTTCAAAAATTAAAAAATGCATTACACAAGTAAAAACTCTTCTAGCTTCTGAACTATTAGCCCTGTTGACTCGCGTTTGGTTTTATTCAAATCAACGTAAAAAGATTTCCGCAAAGAACCGATTGATTTTCGTAAAAAATCGATGTGCGAGGTTGTGCAACTTTTAGCCATTTACTCATGGAAGGGCATCTAAAATAGAACCTTTTTTTCTTTTTGCTAGAATGGCTATGTTCGATATTCTTACTTTCACGTTAGTCTAAATCAAACACATCTACAACTATTTTCAATTTTTATTTATTTATTTTTGTTGCAGATTTCTGTGAAAACATGCAAATAATTTTATTGATAAATATATCTTATCTATTATTTGTATAAATGACATATTTCATCTTATAATTTTACAAGTAACAATATTTTTAATGCTGTATGCATTATTTGTAAAAATTTACCCATGTACAACAGAGGTGATCATAACATTGATTTTTTAAAAATTAACAGAAGCTGCGAGGAAAAAAATTTATTACTTTTTATCTAGTCTGAATTTTAAAAAAATACGATTAATCATAATTAAAGTTAGTAGTGTCATCATATTTGTTTGAACACATTTGTGCAAGCAATCTTTGTATTTAAATTTGTGTTTAATATCTTTTTAAAGGCTAATTATGTAAAACAAAGATATTTGCGACTTTTTTTAAGTAACTTCGTTTATGTAAAAAAAAAATTACTGTAGAATATTTTTTTTCTAATGCTTTTTCAAGTTCTAAAATATATTTTTACATTTTTATTTAGGTTTACCCTTTCAAAAAAAGCAAAGAAAGTATTGGTATGCTTTTGATCTTATTGAAATTAGTTCTTGACATAATAAGTTGTGCTGATTCATGTACTAATTATTTGAACGGAAGTAATCGATCAATTTATGATGAATGTAATTTTCAATTAGGTCCAACTATTTTTCTATTACTTTCATAAATAACACGAATGAATTTAAAGAAATCCTTTAAGGACTACATCAAAGTGTTCATTAATCCTTTACTGTTTACTCTCAGCCACCAATGCTATTTTTTACGTCTGTACTAACTGTACAAATTTTTCATATCATATTGAACAGCACGGTTCCCTTAAGTCAATAGTACATAAAATTCAAAATAATATTTTACAATAAATTGCCTTTAATTTTTGCAATAATTATTGCAATATTTTTATATTTCAATTATTTCAATTTTGCAATATTTTTATATTGAAAGTGATATAACTTTTTTCCTTCTTAAGAGATAACTATCATATTTTTTCATAACTATCCGCAAATTATGTTCATCTATCAGATATGAATTTCGAACGTTATGATAACTATCTCCATTAATTTAATTCAACCACAAAGAACTAATTATATTTTATCATAATTTACATGTTTCAATACCAACAAAATTTCTATGAACAGATTTTATAATTGAATATTTTTGCGGTAGTCATTTTCAGTTCTATTTTGAATTATCATAGATAAGGCATACTTAATTTTAATAATTCAAACGCATAAACTTTTGTTTTGAAGTGTTGAATTTTTAAACAATTGCAATATCAAACGCTTCAAAACCGTGTTTCCATGCATTGTTTTGTTCGTGAATTGTCTCATAGAGAAAGAATTTTCCGACATTGATTTACGTATTGATTTCCTCGTAAACACGCATTTTTTTGCTGTGTCCATTTTGGTAACTACGCATTTTGCGCTGCGTCCATTCTTGTAAGCACGCATTTCATGCAGTGTCTATTCTCGTTAACACGCATTTCAAACTTTGTCCAAAGAATCCGCATCCGGCTTGCACCGACCACAGTGCTGATGTGAAATATCCTCAGTTGTAGACGGATCATGGGTTAGAGTCCCTTTGTCGTCAGGCTAACCGTGGAAGGTTCTCGTGATCTTCCTCTCCATGTAACGCAAATGCGAGTTAGTTCCATCAAAAAGTCCTCCACGAAGGCAATCTTCTCCCAATACTTGAACAAGGAGTTCTCTTGTCTTCTGGATTGGGTTCAAAAGTACAAGGCTACGGAGTTGAACATTAGTAGTCGTAAACCAAAAAATTGGGTAGGCTGTTCAACGGTTATAATATAAAATAAAATTTGTGTTAAATGCATACATTTTTATAGGTTTATCTAAGTTTTCAAAACACACATTTAAAAAAATTCAGTCAGGTCAATTCTGTTCTGTATTGTTGAACGTAAAGTAATGCATCGATTCGCTTTGAGGAAATATATATGTTTTTTTGAATTCATGTCTTAATATTTGATATCTTGTTTAGTTCATCTGATTGAAAGTGATCTTGTTCATTACAGATAAATAAGTAAATCATGATTTTTAATCATTTTAAGAGTTTCAAAATAGAATATTAAAAGTTTTTGTTTTGAATTTTCTCTGCAACTTTTTAAAATAATTTGTATAAAGCGGATCAGTTGGCATCTCTGCGTAAGTATTTTTTCTCGTTCAAAGATTCTCTATTTATTTATTCTCGTTTTGTAATAATCTTGTAATAAGTTACAAAAGAGTGAATGACATTAATGTTTATTTCTTTATTTTAAATAGTACTTTAATTGCTTATATTCAAGATCATTTTCATGATACTGAAATTAATCCCATTATAAATATACCAAGATATTAAAGGAATATATAGTTTGTCTTAAGTAATAACTCCCCTGGCCGTTCGTCTGGAATCATGGCGTTGACTATAGTGACGAGGTATAACTATTTTAAGTAGGGGTTTGGGGTCATTGTTTAGTTCGGCGAGAGAAAAGGAATCTTTTTCTTCGGTCTACTGTGTCAGCCCTAGAGAGAAGAGAAGCTACCCTACCTTAAATGCGCTATTCTTTTTTCCATAGCAACAGACGGCCTCAGACTTAGTGGCAGGGGGAGTTCTTATAGTAGACAAACTATAAGTAACAAAGGTTATGAATATAAATGTGAGAACAAGCAAAGGACCAAATTCTTATTGAAAATGAAGTAGAAACTACAGACACTTTGCCTTAAACTAAAAATATAAAATTTGCGTAATATTATAAAATTTTTAGACATACTTTTTTATTATTTTCATCAAGTATTACTGTTTAACATAATTCCGCTGATGCTGTTTAGTTTATAATTTCTTACACTTTCCATCCAATACTAATTATGTTTAGAATATTATTTAATTGTTACAATTAAATGAGTTAATAGGTACGATTTCTTCGTTTCTTTTGAAAACTAAAATAAAATTACAAGGGGTATTTCATTCGAAAAAATTGTCAAAAACTAGTATTCTAAGTAATTCCAATTTATTTGTCATAGCCAAATTGTACTTGTAGGAATTTATGGTAAACAGAGTGACCTTATTAAAAGTCTGAATGAGGACAAAAAGAAAAAGTTTTCGAAAATTGACTCAGCATATTCTAAATTGCATGCTGAGTTACAAGAGATTGAAAAATGGAAACTTTTAATTGAGATGGAAAACAAAGAAAAGGTAATTGAATTCTAAAATAATTCACTTTTATTTATTCTAAGTATTTCCGATGGAAACAATATTCCTTAGTATCATATTCTTTCAGAATAAGAAGATAGAAGAGCTCTCACAATCTACTGAAGAGCAACGGAAGATTGCTGTTAACTATCAGTTGGAAAATGAAAATCTAAATTTGCAGCTAGTCGAGGAAATGCAGCAGAGAAGCTTCGTTTCTGAAAAGTATTGACTTTATTTATAAGAGTAGCTATTTCGCCTTTTATACAAATAAAATTTCTGATAAATTGTAACAATTTTCCCCCCCTTCATGTTTACAATATAGATTGCATGCAACGAAAGAAATGTATTCAGCTTTAAAAAAACATTTTAATACACTGCAAGGTCATTTTGAATATCGTAAGTTCAAAATCTCATTCAGTTATGGAATTGCTAAATATCTGACTTTTGGTTAATTGCTATGTTTTTTATTTATATATAAAAGGTAATAGGATTGAAGATATGATTAAAGCAGCTGATAACAAAAGATGTGCAGACGTTGAAGTAAAGTGAAATTTATTGTTTCTTTTATTATTAGAATTGAGAATCAATGTGCAATATTCTGATTTAGATAAATTGCATCAATTATATATATTAAGAAAAACTTGCACCAGTTACACATCTTTTCATCAAGAAAGGTTTCCATTTTTAAAATTAAAATATTTCACTAAATAGAACGAAACTTATACTTACTACGCTACTTAGATTAATTAAAAAATATTTTCAAATTGTATAATCAATTTTGGTAACAATACAATTATATCAACAATATATTCAAATAATATTATAATTGACTAGAATTTTACAACTTAACTAAGTTTAAAAAATAAAAGGAAAACGGGTGTTTTTATGGTTCTAATACTTGTCCAGTCCCATAGTATTTTTCTTATCTCATTTACATATTTAATTTTATTTTATTCATATGTCAGGTCAACACTTCACTTCCTAATAAAAAGTAAGGATTTTACGTTTGCATTATTCTGTCTTTTTTTTCTTCGTGTATGAAACGCTGATTTATTGTGTGAAACGCTTGAACTTCCTTTACCTTCTTACTAACGTCAATGTTTTATCAATTAAAAGTATTCAGCACAATGTCTTACATTAATGTAACAGCAAAATTTAAATTATATTCTGGAATGAATAATTTTAAAACTAACATATTTCAATAATTAAAATCGCGTCTAATATCTTTTTAAAATTGTTCATCCTCTTTGCTTAAATTACGTTTTTGAATGTCGTTTTCACATTTTTAAGTTTTCAGCTACTTTGTTTTTTTCTTGGAGAAAAAAAATAATGCAGAACCTTAAAATCCTTTCCCTTTACTTCAAACAAAAAGAAGATTAATATAATGCATTTCTTTTATAGAATCTAAAGGAGATGTTTAATAAAATGCAATTAGAGCAATCTGATAGAATTGATTATTTGAACTGTGCTTGTAAGTTATAGATTTGTTTTGTTATAAAATGTTTGCTCTTTAAATAATTTAATTAAATAGTTAAAATGTTTCATTTCTTTAACTTGCACTTATAACAATGTTTCTTTTCACATAATTGTTGGCTTTTCTTATGTTTTGTAATTTTATCGCAATGGTTATCGTTTGCGAAGAATCTGCACAACTTCTTTATAATTTATGGCAAATTTTTATTTTTGTTGAAGTTTATTATTTTTTTTAAATTCTCGGCCAGTAAGCGGCCAGAGCGCCTGACTGCGAAGCAAATGGTTGTTGGTTCGAATCCCGCTGAGGGCATGGATGTTTTACACTATGAGTTCTACTCTGTTGTGTGACGTGTGAACAGGTGTCTGTGGCGTGGGTAATGTTGCTCTCCATCGTGAATTAGGTTCACAGGTGCCCACCAGGTAGCGTTAAGTGCGCAACACTTCCGGCATCTGAGGCAGATAACGAGAAGTTCAGTACCTGCTGTTAAAAAAAAATGTGAAGTTCGTAATAAATTTATTTTTAGTTAAGTTGTTGTTATAGTTGTCGTTCATTTACGTCGCACTAGAGCTGCACAATGGGTTGTTGGCGATGGTCTGGGAAACATCCCTGAGGATTATCCGAAGACACGCCATTGCCATTTTGATCCCCTGCAGCGGGGATGGCACCCCCGCTTCGGTAGCCCAGCGACTTGCACGCGAAGTCAAGCACTTTACAGTAGAACAGTTTAGCGAGGACCCATACCGCACACCCTCGGTCCCTATGCAGATAGATCCAAGTGGTCACCCACCCGCACTCTGACCTCAGCCAGTGATGCTTGACTTTGGAGATTTGCTGGGAACCGTGTCTTAACGATCAGACCACTGCGGGACTATTTTTAGTTAAAATAAAACAAAAAAATAAAGTAATGTTACAGTAGGTTTATTCAAACAATTAATTGAATATTACATGCTTTTTATATGCATGCAATTTTTTTTTTTTTACATGATTATAAAAGCTTGCAGTATATCCTTCAATATTCTCTATGTGCTTGATCTTTATAATTATGTATGTGTCGCATTATGAATACTTTTTTTGTTGCTTAATATGAAATAGAAAGTTTTAACAAATAATATAAGTTATGCTATATATCAGCTACTATAGTGTGCATTATTCTGGTAAAGGCATTTGTTTCATTCTTGCTAGTTGCTTCATTCCAGTTCTTAAAACAACAATTTAATATTGTAATTTTAGAGATTTATAAATATCATGTTATCATAAGTTCATCTAAAGTACTTATATCGTATTTTGACATGCAACACTTGCATGCTGCATATTTGTTATTTCATAACATAACTTGTCTGAACATGCATTATAGCATTTATTCATTCTTGCTAATTATAATATAACGCTACTTTTAGTGGAGGCTGAAACAAATAAGCTTTTAGATGTAAGGGAAAGATTCGAACTGAAGCTTGGAGAAATGGAGCACGAGGTATTATTTTAAATTTATAATATATATATATA
>NC_092208.1:4184365-4197060 GCF_043381705.1 Parasteatoda tepidariorum | reverse complement strand
TATATATTATTTTTTTAATTTATTTTTCTTTTTTCATTGTATTCATTCATTCATATATTCATTGAAGAAATAATATCTTGTAAGATGTGTAAAAGGTAGGTAGATACTTTATATACGTCGCACTAGATCTGCACAATGGGCTATTGGCGACGGTCTGAGATACATCCCTGGGGATGTTCCGAAGACATGTCATCGCAATTTTGATCCCCTGCTTTGGTAGCCCGATGACCTGCACGCGATGTCAAGCACTTTACGGTAGAACAGTTTAACGGGGACCGATATCTCGTACCCTCGGTCCCTACGCAGGCTGATCAAAGTGGTAACCCACCCGTTTACTGACCGTAGCCAGTGATGCTTGACTTCGGTGTTCTACTGGGAACCGTGTCTTTACGAGCAGTCTACTGTTAATGAGTGCAAAAAAAAACTTAACTTTTGATCTAATGATTGGATTCTCTTGTACCAAGACTCAATTTTAATGCTTCGACAGCCTAACCAGAAATTAGTTTGGTAAGACTATTTTTTTAGTTACGAAATCAGATACAAAAACCTTAGTATACCTTCTTGTCTACGGATTTCGATATGGGGGAATAAAATATCGTTACAATAGTTAAAGGCTGGAGAGCAATTGAAAGTCTGAACTTCTAAACGTTTATTTCTTTTTTTGCGAATTTCGCCATATCATGTGAACTTTTTAAAAGAACTAAAACATTTTTGTACACAAATGTAAAATTCGTTTGTCTTAAACTAATTCTGCGCAAAAAATAATTTTTAATATTGAGCATTAGTTCACTATATCCGGGAGCTCACTATAAAAAGTGTTCACTATAGCGGGGTTTGACTGTATATTGCTATGCTTTAAAAAAGTTGTTACTTCTTTCGGCTTTTGTCTAAATATATGAAAGCTTATCAGATATTCAGGTTTTGCTTCTTAAGTTGAAATTCATCATAAAAAATTTCCTAAACTTTTTCTTAAAAAAAATATTTCCTTACAAATATTAAGTGTTCTTATTCTACGTTCTAAATCACTTTAAAAGCACAACTGATGAAATTTTTATCAGATTTCTCAAACAAATCTTCTCTATTCTCTCTCTCTACAAACTCTCTCTCTATTCTTCTTTTTTCTATCACGGATTCTATAGAGGGAAGCTTTGTGCACCATGGTTCGAAATCTGGAAAACGAAATTGGAAATCTTGGACAACAACTCGACACTGAAAAAAATAATGTTCAATTTCTTGAGAAAGAAAAAGGTTTGCTTAAAATTGTAAATTGTGCTTAGTTTAAATTAAATCCTAGTTTAAAATTTGATTTGACAATTAATTGTTTATAATTTTTTTAGAAAAGTTAATGTCTGATTTAACTGAAATGCAGAACTCCAACGAACATTATGATACTCTATTACGAGAACAAAAAGAAGAGTTAAAAAATATTGAAGTAAGGTTATTTACCTTTATGTTCTGTGTGGATTTAAAATGTGTTGTTGAAATTTAGTTTGTATTTTGCTCTTTATAAATGTCACGATAATAATGTCACGACTTTATAAATAACATAAATGTCTTAATAAATATCACGTAAATTAATCAACTTATTTGTGTTTTATCGAAAAAGCTATGCTAATTTATTTTCTAACATTTTATAAATTATTTTATGATGATTCTATTTATATTATTAACTTGTAACTATAACGTTTACTTGTGTCTATAATGTACAGTGTTATAATTAAGACGAATATCTAGATTTTATTTCACTGTATTTTTTTTCTTGCGAAATCACTATTACTCATGATTTCTTTTTAATAGTTAGAAAGTTAAATCCGATTTTGCACGAAAGAAAGTTTAGTAAATACTGTTTCAATATAACAATTATAATAAATACACATTTATTATAATTATGTCATTTATTATGTAAATTTTTTTACATAATAAATACACACGAAATTCTAATAAATACACATTTACTTTAATTAATTATTATTGAGAAAATTGAAAAATAATTTAATTATTTTCCTGTGATAAATAAGTGAGAATTATTTTTCTCCACAAACAACTGCAGTTGTAATTTGACTTTTTTTTGTACTATTAATTTTATATATTTTATACATATAAAGTTAATATAAATATAACTTTATATAATAATTATAAGATTGAATATATCATATATATTTTATAACTTAATGTATTAGATTTTATGTATATTATTCTTAGCTTTAGAAAAACACACTCGTGTGACTATAAAATTTAGAAATTTTAAAATAGTTAAATATTTATAAATCTATTATAAGTTCTTTGTTGCAAATTCTCTTATGGCTAGAGTGAAAATGATGTTAATTATTGATGTTAATTTAATTCATTTGCACGCGATATTTTGCTTTTTAGGATGTAAACTTTTGCAGACTCTTTTGTGGACTCTGGAAAGGAAATAAAAAAATATTAAACTAACAAGCTATTTGAGTGTTTGGCACAGCAGGGATTCTTTATCAAAAATTTACTGTACTTTACTTTTTGACTGGTTCTTTTTTTTTCTATTAAAAGTTAGGACATTTCTAAGGATTACCTAAGCAATGATAGAGTGGATTTCGTAATCCCCAAACATTGACATTGGTTGTTTTTGCATTAAGTTAGGAAAACTATCCTGATATTTATAAATTGTTATTGGAACATTTTTATGGATTACCTAACCAATGATAAATTGGATTACGTAATCTCTAAGCATTAACATTGACTGTTTTTGCATTAAGTTAGGAAAACTATCGTGATATTTATAAATTGTTATTAGTTACCCATTAATCATTTAGAGAAAATTCCCAGATTTCTTAAAAAAAAATTTCTCTATTTTTTTTAACTGAAAACATAAGAAATTGAATTGAAATATTTTCACAAAATTTTTAGGTTTCAAGAGAGGAGAAAGAAAAACAGCTTGCCTTTCAATCATCAATTATTAAAGATTTGGAAGCGAAATGCAAAGAATTATTAGAAACTAATGCAACGCTTAACACGGAAGCGAGTGCTGTTCATAGTTTGAAACAAGCGAATGAACAGCTCAAAAGCGAAATTGTTGATTTGGAAAAAAGGTTCTACTCTATGTTTTATAATTAGAAACCTTACCTTTATTATCAAGAGATTAATCTAAATAGAACCGTAGTTTGAATTTGATAGACTTGGAATTAGCTCTTATTTATTTTCTCATAAGCATTCGCATCTTTTTAAATAGGGTGTTAACAATTTAAATCATGATTTCAACAATAAGCTTTTTTTTCGAAAAAAGGAAGGAAAAAAAAGCACTTTAATCTAAAATGTGAAGTAAAGAAATAAAAAACACGCGCAATAATTATTGTTTGTTTTTTAAAGAGATTTTAAACTCTGGTAGAAAAAAAGGATGTTTTTCGAAAGCAATAAATTGAGTAAAAATGTTTTATTTAAGTATTAAAGAAATAAATGGATTCATCAAAAAATGAACAACTAAAAAAATTAAGTAAAAACTGAAGAGTTTTTTTTTTAATTGATGTAAAGATAAGTGATAGAAATAAGCAAGCGACGGATATGACGTGACATGAATTTGCATTTACATTCAGAAAAAATTGCAATTTTATTTTTTTCTAGAATATAGGAAAATAGTGTAATATATCAGAACTTTAAAGTTATTAAAATGCTCGGAATTAAATTTGATATTTTCCAGTTTCTTATTGTTAATTCATGGTGCGAAGCGTTTTTAAAAAGTGCTTAAAGGTGCTTATTTTCGATTTTCGTTTTTTCTTAAAGCCCTTAAAGGGAATTATATAAATAAAATATTATTAAAATAATAATTTTGGGCAATTTATATTATATATAAATAATCGACGAGAAAAGAATGAACAGCGAATTACGTTTTTTCATTTCTGTGTAAAAGAATCAATTATTAATTACCTATATTTATAAATTCTAACTTAAATAAGTATAAATTGTCTTTCCTAAGATGCCTAATAAAAATTTTATAACTTTAAAATATTGAATGCTTAACACCCATTTAGTAATTATTAAATTAGCTTAATTTCATTAATAAAAATCAAATGTTTTTTTTAATTTTTAATATTCTTATGTTTATAGATGATTTCATTTTTATTTATTAATAAATTTTTTTTCAGCCTCCATTAGATAATAAAATGTTTTAGCTTGTAAATCTCCTATTTTCTAAACAAAAAACAAATTCTCCTCTAATGAATTGTTTTAAAATTACTTTTTTACATTACTTTTTTTCAAATATTTAATATAAAGTGAAAAGCAGGCAATGTTTATTAGTGAATTTTCTATTGTTGATAATGAACAATAAGTTCAATAAGAACAATAAAAAGAATACAATTAGTTCTATAAAAACAATATCATACTGTTGATAATGAACTATAAAAAACTATCTATCATTAGAAAAATTATAACTATTTAATTTAATGACCTATTTTATTCCCTCTTTCTTGTTAGAAAAAACGGATGGACATTTATATAGTTTTCTTAAATTTGGTTCTAATTATTTTTATATTTTGAATTAGAAATAATATTATTTTAAAAGCATAATTTAATACAGTGCACTTAATAGTTTTTAGCACAGTAATAAATTGTAATTTTCATGAGTTATAGCTTACGTTTGCAGCCCCGAAACTCCCGTGATTCTTCTTTTCTTTTTGACACCAGCTTGCATGAGATAACTTTATAAGCTAGGGTAAGGCAAACATTTACTTCGAGATTTGGAAGAGATGAAGATTAAAAATCGAGCGAGAAATTTTTTTTTTTTTTGCTGATAAAGTACGGGTTTTATATTGAGTCATGCCTTGAAATTTTTAGATTGAAGGAAGAAGAGGATAAAAGTTTTGAGTTGCTCTCTTCTCTACAGACTATGCAAAATCAACATGGTAAGTGGCTATTTTAAAACCAACTGAATGTTTATTTTTGACTCGTTCTAATGTTTCCTCAATCTGAAATAAATTTTGTTATTTTTGTAGCCAATCTTGAACAGAAAATTAGTGAAGAAGTAGTGGAATTGGAGGCCTTTAAGGATTTACAAGTAACCATAACATTTGTTTAATTTCGATTATCTGATAATAGCCTCTCTTATTTATACTATATTGTAGTGCTTCTACCAATACAAAAATACAATTCCAATTAGCTATTATATAAGGCATGTTGACTCGATACTATGTTGGGGTATATTTTTATTGATCACAACTTCGTATTTTCATAGATCACAAATAACGTCGGCCTGTATGAACGACTGCTAATGGCAACACAGGGGCGACCACGATCGTGAACTTAATACAGCTCTCACGATCAGCATTTAAGAAAAATACGGTAATCTTAATACAGCTCTCCCGTCTTCTCACAAAAACAGCTATGAATGAAGTAGTGGTATCCGTTCATCAAATTCTATCACAGATATAATTCTGGTGGTGGAGTACTGTAGTGCGTCTACCACTGCATAAATACAATTCCAATTCACTAGTATATTAAACATGTTAAGTCGATTTTATGTTGGGGTACCTTGTCGTAGATGAAGGTTGATATGATCGATAACTACTATATATATATATATTCATAAATTAGTATAGGGTCCTCTTATCATTGTCCTTTTATGATAGTTAGTAAAATGTTATTGTATCTAATTAACTAAGAAAATACTTTTTTTTCCCTCCTTCTTCTTTTCAAGTGTTATCAAAATGACTCTCTGAGCTATTGTTAATCATTGCTTTTAATTTCTTGTTAATTGCAGCATTTTCAGTGCAATCTTAGCACACAGCTAGTGACTAAGAAATGTACAAATTTAAGACATCATAAAAAGTAAATAAAACATTTAGATGAAATAGGACTCGATTAAATAATAAAATATCTATAAAAATTAATAAATCAGAAAATTAGAATACTAAGTAAAAATGGGTGTATATATATATANTATATATATATTGCACAGTTGCATTTTTTTCGAATAGTTTTGAGTAGATTTCGCAAAATACTTCTTAACAAATTATAATTTCGTGCAATGGCGTGCGAATTTTTTTTTAATGTTTCACAAATTTTTCTTTTAATTCACAACGAAATATTTTTTTAATGATAGTTCATGTACATAAGTATTGAAGCATTAGACTACAATGCTATATACAATGATGTGAAACATTGTATATTATTAATTTCATATTTACCATTATGTACTTGAATCATATAATATAAAAATATTAATAATTTTCATGATGCAATAAGTGTTGCTACAATTATTGTTAACATAATAATGTATAGCGCTTGCTACATTTATGCACCGTTTCCTATATGTTTTCTATGTTTTTTGAAATAAAATTATTTATATATAACTGAGATAAAATATTTGTATAGTTTCATGCACGATTTCTCTGCTTAAATTTACTTTCACTTGTTTAAAGCGATTCCACTTATATAAATGTGAACGTTTATTATTGGGTATACAAATAAGTTCCCGCAGTTGATCACAGGATGGCACTATTGGAAGTTTATGTAGAAATTGACCGGTGTTTAACGTCTTATTGTAAGTTTGTTCATCTGGTAACAACATGAACTTAAAATATTAGTATTTCCGTATTAGCCTTTAATTGTTTTTGTATAAAAATGTCAAATAAGCGTCATTTGCGGGAACTTTTTATTTGCTTCTTTCATTTGAAGAAATCTGCAGCTAAGGAACCTCGATTGCTTGGAGAAGCATAGGGTGAGTCTGCTTAAAGTGAGAGAAGTTGCCGTGCGTGGTTTCAGAAGTTTTAAAACGACGAGTTTGATGTGGATGACAAAGATCGCAATGGAAGGCCGAAATTGTATGAAGACAAGGAATTGGAAGAATTATTGGAAGAAGATTCGTTCCAAAAGCAAAAAAAAAAAAACTGTTCTTAATTACAAGTGGCTTGCACCGACCACAGTGCTGACGTGAAATATCCTCATTGATAGACGTATCATGGATTAGAGTCCCCTTGCCGTCTGGCTTACCGTGGGAGGTCCTCGAGGTCTTTCTCTCCATGTAACGCAAATGCTGGTAAACTCCCTCAAAAATGTCCTCCGCGAAGGCAAATTTATACCAATACTCGATCCAAGAGTTCCCTTGTCTTCTGGATTGGGCTAAAAATGACAAGGCTACGGAGTTGAACATTAGCAGTCGTAAACCCATAAAATTGAGTCGGATGTTCAACGACAGTTATAAAATAAAATATAAAGTGACTTAGCAAGTAATTTCACATAATTTTAAAATCATTGGGAATGGTCCCAAAAAAAGGAAGTTAGGTTTCGCCAAGAGACATTGAACGTCGATTTTGTTATTTGGAAACACTTTAATGGGAAATTCTACTCCGCCTTCAGTATTCACCAGACATTGCCCTTTCAGATTATCACCTAATCCGGTCGATGGCACGTGGTCTCTCTGAGCAAAAATTGACATCATTTGAAGAAACCAAGGAATGGGTCGATTGGTGGACATCCTCGAAAGATGAAGAGTTCTTCCGACATGGTATCCAAATGCTCCCAGAAAGATGGGAAAAAGTAGTGTCTGGTAAAGGAGAATACTTTGAATAAAAGATAATGTAAGGATTTTTCACGATAAACTGTTAATTTTTAATAGAAAATGGCGGAAACTTATTTGTACTCCTAATAAAAATAAACGTTCACTTAATTTTTAAACAAACGAAGTACAATATTCTTGGTCTCATAATTAGATTTCTAATTAAAATATTTTATAAATTTGTTATGATAAATTCCTAATTAGCATGTCTTTGTTAGGTAAAATACAATGAGTTAAATGAATCCAATGCAGCATTGCTAAATGAGAAAGCCAAACTTGAGACGAAACTGAAAGATTTATCATCCTATTTATCCGAGCTCGAGTAAGTTTAAATTTTTTTTAACTCCTCAAAATCATTTGCTGAAATGAATGTTCAGCTAAAACATAGATAATGCGAATATTTTACATTTTAAATTTTAAAAAAAATTTAGTATTGATGTTAAGATTGTTTTGGCAAAAATATATTCTGTAGTTACTGTTGTATCAAAAAAATTTTAATTTCCATGTGATAATTTATTGTTTTAAAGTAAACTAATTAACAAATTTTAAGCTGTTCAATCTATTTTTATATTTTTACATGCAATAATTTAAATCCTAAACTATTTTGTTTGTAGTTCATGTGGTTTTTTTTTATCATCTTGGAAATGTTTTTTTAATTCTTTATTCAATTCCTACAATTAGTTCACACTCTTCCTATATCTTGTTCAAATTTTCAATCGTTAAGAAAATACTTTTTATTCACCCACTTAAGTTCAAATACATTTTTTTAAAACTTGTATAACACTTGGTGTTAATAACAGTTTTTTACAAATATTAATTTATTAGTTAAATTTAATTCATTAATTTCAGTTATACATGGGGGAAAAATTGTCATTATTTTATAGAAAGTAATAAAAATTTTCTTCGTTAACCTAAGTAGGAATTGACTTTAATTTTTTTTTTATATTACTTGTATTAATCATAGTATATTTTGTTGAAAAAGAAACTATTTGTAATATCAGTTCTCTAAATGTGCCACTATATAATTTTTTTACACTCTGAAGATAAAATTTATAGACATTTTTATTTTATTTTGAATACATTTTTTCCCGTTTATACTTTATTATTTAAATTTCTTAATTTATTTCTCTAGAGCTGATAAAGAAAAATTGTCAATGCTATGCGAAGAAAATTCAGAACTCATTGTTAATATTAAAAACGATTGTGAGGAAAAATTGGTGAATATATAGTCAATTTCTTTATTTCATTACTACCAGTAAAAATGATCGATATAGAAAATTAATTCTTTTCAAATTGTTCGTGTCTTACTGGTAATGATTCAAATTAATTTAAAATCAATTAATTAACTTTCATTGTATTATTAGTCTCAGTAAACTTATTATTATTTTACTCAGTAAACAAAGAAGCTTTATTTTTTAATCTTCATATGGATCCAATATTTATGTGTTGTAAATTATATTTTACAATTGTATTGTAAACTTTCTTATCGGTAAATTATAGAATCAATCATGAGTACTGATGAAAGTTACTACTGTTATTGATCTAAAAGTTTATTATTATTATTATTAAAATTCACTTTTAAAGTATTGTTTCTCACAAATTCTCTAATTGATTTATTTGAATTTTGGAATTCCAATTGTAAAATTGGATCTTATATTTTAAAAATGCTTTATTAACCTAAATTATTAGCATTATTCAATGTAAGTATTTGGATAGCCTGATTTTGTAATTTAAATTATTAACTGCACCTGTTTAATATACTTAAGGTGTGCCATCCCCTTTGAATAATCAAGATTTTATCTAAGATTACATTAAAATTTATAAAGGGAGTTTGAGGGACTCAACAATTATTATTGTTGTTCCCCTTCTGTGTCACTCAACAATTCTTAGTCAATCGTAAAATTTAACAGTTTATTATTAACACTGTACTATACTTTTTAACAAAAAATATTAGTTTAACTTAGCTATTTATGTAGATTTTTCACACAAAGAAAAATGTTGGAGACAATATTCTAACAAAATTATCATTAATTTAACCATGATAATTTTTTTAGCTGTGAAAAAATAGTTCTTAACATTTGATGCATATTTATTTTTATATGTGGCGAAATAGCCGTGTTATTTTTTCTAAATTTTAATTTAATGAGTGTCATTTTTTTAGCATAAATTTTAAATTGTTTTGATCAATGTGAAATTATATTGTTTTTATCATTGTAAAGTAAAACTATTATTATTATTTGTTTTAGTGTAAATTTAAATATATTATTTATTTTAAAATACATTTAAAAAAAATGCTGCTCATAAATTGGTTTGCAAGAAAATGTTGTTTACTTTTTTTAATAATTGATTTTTTCTTATATTTTGATCGTTAAACTTTCAAACAATGACAACTATAAGCATAAAAACAAAATCTAGATGCAATTAAGTGGCTATAATCTATCTGACAGTTGCTATTATAAGGCTTCATATAAAGATGACGGGCATCATTAAAAAAAAACGCACCCTGAGTACGCATAAGACCTATATTTTTTACTAGTCAGAGAGGTAGTGCCATAAAATATCAGTGACTTTTAGTGTTAAAACACAAACATTTTGAAATCATTTTAAGCAGTGGCGATTAATAATTGTGAAACATTAATTTTGACTAATTAAAAAGTCAATTAGCCATTGCACCAATGTAATAATCTCAGTTTACAGAATTTTAAAATGACTAACACTAACATTAAATGATTTCCTACTACTCCATTTACTGTCGGAGGGATACTAAAACCCAATTTTTTTCAAATGTAAAATTGTTTTTATACTTTACACTTACCTTGCCATTATTAAAAATTTTTTTTCTTCTTAACCTTTCAAATTTTAATCATTTAGATCAAAGTTGGGCAAACTACTACTCGCAGGCCAACTGTGGCTGACTGGAAGGTTTTATCTGGCCCGAGGATAAAATTTTAACTTGCCGATCCGTGGCGAATATAAACAATATACATCCATTTTTAACAAAGTACTGATGACCATTTTATTTTCTCTATTTTTGTTGTACAAAACATAAATTGATGGAAATAGCTAGCACAAACAGCTTCAATTTGTAAAATGTTGAAAGCAGAAGTTTTTTTTATATAGAATAGCCGTAGATTGGTGCCATCTGAAGCAATTCCTAAATATACCAAAGTTTGAGTCTCACAAATAATTACCCAAAGCTAGTTTCCCAAATTTAATATTTCCTGCTCAAAAAACCAGTGCTATGTTCGCTTCATCTTGTATATGTGAACAGGTCTTTTCAATTATGAACCTTAGAAAAAATCATTTCAGAAGTAAACTAACAGGCAAACATTTAGCTTCGTTTTTTAAAATAAGTGCATCTCACTGGGAATCTCAATATAAGGAACTTTTAAAAATGAAATCGTTATTTCATTCATCGCATTATATGTCGTTTTTTATTATTTTATTTTAGAAGTTTTTACTTAGCGCACTAAACTTTTTTTTCATAGACTTTTTGCCTTGGATCAAAAAAGTTTGCCGGTCCCTGTTTTAAATTATAGACCTTTGCACATTATAGATAACTGGAAAAAAAATGAAAAAAAATCTCTCAAAATTGTAAACACGGAGAAAAATTATCAGATANCTATTTTTGTTGTACAAAACATAAATTGATGGAAATAGCTAGCACAAACAGCTTCAATTTGTAAAATGTTGAAAGCAGAAGTTTTTTTTATATAGAATAGCCGTAGATTGGTGCCATCTGAAGCAATTCCTAAATATACCAAAGTTTGAGTCTCACAAATAATTACCCAAAGCTAGTTTCCCAAATTTAATATTTCCTGCTCAAAAAACCAGTGCTATGTTCGCTTCATCTTGTATATGTGAACAGGTCTTTTCAATTATGAACCTTAGAAAAAATCATTTCAGAAGTAAACTAACAGGCAAACATTTAGCTTCGTTCTTTAAAATAAGTGCATCTCACTGGGAACCTCAATATAAGGAACTTTTAAAAATGAAATCGTTATTTCATTCATCGCATTAAATATTTAAATTAAAACTTATATGTCGTTTTTTATTTTTTTATTTTAGAAGTTTTTACTTAGCCCACCAAACTTTTTTTTTCTTAGACTTTTTGCGCTGGATCAAAAAAGTTTGCCCGTCCCTGTTTTAAATTATAGACCTTACACATTATAGATAACTGAAAGAAAAAAGAAGAAAAAATCTCTCAAAATTGTAAACACTGAGAAAAATTATTAGATATCATCTTTCAAACCAGAAAATAGTAGCATGACAGTAAAAAGTAAAGAATAAAATTTTTTATTATTATTCCAGTATTTTAACGCTATTCGAAAGTTAAAGGGGGGGGGCTTAACGATGCTCACCTGTTTATTATCCTCTCATTATTTATTAGTTTAAATTATTTTTATAATTATTTTTGGATCTTTTACTTTGTTAGGCTAGTGAAGCAAATAAATTAAACAATGTTAAAAGTGAATATGAGCAGTTGCTGAGCGAGTTAGAAACAACTAAAGGATGTTTGGCAGAAAATTCCAAAACTCTTGCTGAAATGGAAGAAAAGGTATAAAATTTAATTGATAGTTTTTACTCTTTCTTTTTCAAAATGAATTATATTTTTGAGCTTTATCCTTGAAAATAAAAATAAAAACTTTTTATTTTAAAAAAAGGTTCAAAGAAGAAATATATTTTGAAATTTGATTTTTGTTTTATTTTCCCCCTCTTTTTCTTAATAAAGTAGTAAGATATTTTGTTTTACTAAAAATGGTATTACGGTACAACCTCAGAAAAATCGGTTAAACGTTAATCCATACTATCAATACTTTTTACCAAAGTATGGTGAAAATTGACAGCGACCTTACTACCCAGATAGGAAGATAAGGTTTATTCTTTCTCAGCAAAATCTTTAAATATCAACCTAAAAAGGTTTTTTATGCGGTTTCCGTGTAAACCTTCGAATCTTAAAGCGAGATCCGTGACAATCTGCTCTATTCTACGCACATTACTCTAATCCAAAACCTTAAAAAGCAACCTTTTATATAAAAACCTTAAATGGAGGTTCTCTTAAGATTTTCAAGCGTTTAAAAATCCTTGAATAAAAGCTAGTCTTAAGGTGAAAATAATATTAATCTTAAATCAATGTAATTATAAGGTTTCTTTTCACAACGTCTTG
>NC_092208.1:4123671-4183865 GCF_043381705.1 Parasteatoda tepidariorum | reverse complement strand
CATATATACCTCTGGAGGTATATATTAAGGAATATTTGAGGTTGGTTTTGAGGTATTCATTTGCACCCTTTTCAACCTCAACGACGTCTTTAAATAACAACCTCCTTTATACCTTTAAAATATACCTTGTTTATACCTCATTTATACCTCGATTTTTTCATAAGGGTAATTGATTCACCAAGGGCTTTAGGAATGTTTATCTGTACTTTGGAATGTACGTTTTTATTTTGACAAGTTAATAAAGTAGCAATTTTAACAGGATTTTGTGAAGTTATATACGTTGGAAAAATATTTTTCCAGAAATCTCTAATATATGTTTTATTAATCCCAAAATCTGTCAAATGTGCCTGCGGTATGCATTTGTGTCTTAATGCAGCAGGTATAATAGTTTATTAAATTTTCCTGCTTGTTAAGTCCCATTATCTAAAAGCATTAAAAGATCGGGTTCTTTATCTACATAAAATATTTTAAGTTTTTTCAAAAGCTTATCTTCCTTTAATGCTAATCTAACGTCATTAAGCTGTTTCCGATATTTTCTTCTACAGGATTTTACGTTGTCTAGGTAAATATTTCATCATCTGCGATATTTCTTACATTAACAAAATTCGTATCATTCTGGCAGATACTATCAGGTGGCATGTAATCAAGATCTATATTATTCCAATTCTTAGGTCAGATCTGCTATATAATTTTTTCTAGAAGACAAACATATAAATACAGCTCTGACACAGTTGCAACGTAGCAGCTTGTCACGCAATTGTCTTAAACGCCGAACCAACAACGAAACTATGTGATATATTACAAATAGTACATAAAATATATATTATAAACATTGCATTAAACAGTGAGCTCAGTTTAAGAACAGCATGACAAAGTAAAGAAAAATATTTTTCTAAGAACCGATTGTTACCAAATTTGAATTTTAAAGAACTTAAAGCTTTTGAGTTTTATTGGACAGGATAATTAATAAAAAAAAAATTCTTATAGTAGTTTGTAAATTTTTTTATACTTAACTGTATTCACGAAAATATTTATCACTTCTTAATATTCCTCTATTAATAAGTTTCTGATTTTGACTATTATTTCAATCCTAAAGTCTCGGAAAGTAAAAGTATATTACAAAGCAATCTCAAATTTTTACCTTTAGATTTATTGTCAAGACATTCTATGTTTACCATGTATAAAGGGATAAATCAAATTTACTTCAGGATTGTAAAAAATGTGCCAACATCTACAATTAAAATAATTTTGAAATTGTAAAACAGAATTTAACTTATCACGATTACTAAATTATCGTTTTAAGATTAATATGTTAATTTTATTTTACAAATCAAAGTAAAAGTTATTTCTACGAATTCGAGAAGAAACTTACTGTTGTCTATAATTTTATTGGAAAATGTACTTGAAAGAAATTGCTAAGAAAAAAAAAATTAGAAAAAAGTAGTAAATTTCTCATCTAAGATTGTAATCGGTTTCTGACTGAATCATGTTAGGAAAATATTCCCGAATTACAACGTAAACATTCCCAACAATTTCATTTTTAGATAATATAAATTTATATAATTTCGTAAGAGAGAAACTTCCGTTATACGACTTACCATTACAATATATACTGACTTCTAAACACAGGTAATTTGGTTTTAAACACAAGTAAATATTTTGAACTCTTATAGATCAGCTGACCGACATGTGCAGGGGGCAGGGAACTGTCCTTGCATCAGAAAGGTCCTGGGTTCAAATCCCGGGCAAGGCATTGATGTTTCTTTCTCTCTGTGTTCTATGTCCTTTCTCCTTTGTGTGTGTATGTGACCCGCCCTACAAACGGGTTGTGGTAGTGTGACGTGGGCGACGTTGCTCCACCGCCGTGGCTTCGCCACAGGTGCCCACTGGGTAACGAAAAGAGAGTTAGCAGTTCTAACACTTTCTGTGGCCAATGGACAATAGCTCCAAGTGCCCGCCATTAAAAAAAATTGTAGATCATTGGTAAATAGTTTAGTTAAATGTCTATGTCTATACTTGTCTCTTAAAAAAATCCAAATGACCTGCAGGTTTTACCCAAGCATTTTTTGCCCCACAAAAAAAATTTATGAAGTTCTCTAATTATAATCAATATATACTGTAGCACGTAGACAATTGTACCAAAGTAAAAGCGCAAGTTTTTTAATTTTCGTTATTGTTTCAGGGGCAAAATTCTTTGAAAACACATTAAATGCTCTTAAAAAATTCTCATATGAAAACCACGATAAGAAAATCCTTCACATATTTAATAACTTGATCTTTGAAATTATTGTAATAGGCAATATTCAGCCCATTATTTCTTGCCGTTAAGTAGTATTAAATTTTTAAAAGCAGTATTCGAGCACATTTGCAGCATACGCCATCAAGGTCCTAAAAGTTTGCAAAAATTCTGCACGTTAAAATTCAACATTCTTAAAACTTTGTTTACAAAAACTTCTTGGTAATCAAATAATTTATTGTACAGGACAAAAATTAAATGATGTGAATTCCTTATGAAGAAGTGAACTAAATAGGTAAGAAACATGACGCAAAGCTGCCGAATAAAACTAAAGAGTTGGCAAAACGAACATTGAAGAAATATTCTAAAAATATTCTGGTTCAAAACCGCAAGTCCAGACTTCTACAATAAAATTGAACAGGAACCACTCAACCTTGATAAAAAAAAAAGAAGGTGAAATGAATAGGCCTAATTTTACGATTGCCTCCCTCAATAATACCATAGAGAGCTATCGTGGGCAGGAGAAGGGAAGCAAAAAAGATGGAAAGATATTCTACAAGCATAAGTGAAAAATAAAAAGGGTAGAGAGATGGAAGAGCTGGAGGAGAGATCCTGTGGTGCTAACAGAATGATCTGACTCAGGAAATTAAGAGTCTTAATTGCCTCTAGGCTAGGAGGATAATCATAATATCCACGTTAAATGGAATTCAACCGCTGTTTTTGAGACAAAATTTTCGATCTGACATCACAATGCGTAAACTAAACCAGACTGATATAGCACAATTTTAAGTTAAAACTATTCTTGTCAACTAGTCTTAATTTCTTTTCTAGTTTCGTTTCTCCCTTAACCATAAAAGAAAAGTCCCTTAAAGTACAACCGTCTAGTAGATTCACCTGTAGTTTCGTCCTTAATTCACTGCAGCAGCACACATGATGAGTGAAACTGAAAGTTCCGAAACGGCTGGACAAATGTGAAATCTGACGAAGCAGCAGAACGGCCGCCTACCACTACCATGTCAGGCTCCACATTAGCACAGATGCTCCGGAACTTCCATCTACCCATATCTACTTCTATTATAGGTCAACAATCTGGTCAATGTCATTGTATTGACTGGTGAAAGAAAAAATATTGCGAAACGATGCAAAAATCGCTAAATGCATAATGAATTCAAATTGTTTCACATGCTGGCATCTTGAAAATAAAATCTTGAATACGCATTAAGTTCAAAACTATTCCAGTTCTTGCCAAAACATTAAGCGTGGCAAAAATCTCAAAATTGAAACACAAAAATGCCGACACAAGGGAATTCGTTTAAATATTCGAATGCTTGATTCATAGCAATATTCGAAATATCAAGTTATACTTCGAATTCAGCATTAATTGCAAAGAGAAATGGAATACTTTTTTGACCCATTTGAAGGATAGCACTATTGCTTTTTCGAAGATAAAAATATAACCGTTTACAACCAGCTAAATACACAATTACTCCATATCTTGATAGCAATACTGACACTAAATGAATATAACAGAGATAAGAGACTTATAAAATGAGACCATCTATTGAAGATCCTCTAAACAGGAGTGGTCAAGCTCCTTGATAGTCGAGCCATTTTTCAAAATTTAAAATTTTCGCGAGCCGCAATTAAATACGTATTCAAAAGGCATGCAAAAAAGGTCTTAAAAATGTTTTTTTACATAAATTATATTTGTTGAGAACATGTAAGCAAAAGTACAAAATATGTGTATTGAATTTAAATATTAAAAATTAAACATATTTATTTTACTTGATAATTCTTTAAAATTTGGTGAATAATTGGTGACAGCACTTCTCGGTAATTCTTTCAGATGCTAGTTAGTTAATACTGATCGGTTTTTGGATTTCACGAATTTTAAAGTGGAATAAAATGATTCACGTAAGCACGTTGTTCCGAATATTGAAATAATTCTACAATCAGCCTTTTTTTAATTCAAGATACTTCGATTCTGGTTCAAATTTCCAAAATCGACGGTAATCGACGTCGACTTATATTTTAATTGTAAAGTTTTATCTTCTTGCATCTCTATTAATTCTAATTCTCCAGATGCTTTTTGTGTCATAATTATATTGGAAATGGAAAACTCACCTTGAATTGAACAACGTTGCACTTAGTGTTTCATATTTGTTCTCAGTAATTTAAAAGACATTTTGAAATACATACGGAGCGATAATAACCTTTTAAAATATAATGTCACAAAAATTGAAAGGGAACTCGGGTACATTTATCGAGAGCCACAAATAATCCATCAAAGAGCCGCATGTGGCTCGCGAGCCGCAGGTTGGCCACCTCTGCTCTATTACATTAACTATGATTAATTTTCACGGAGTTTTTTCTTTAGTTAAAAGAACGTCACAAGACATTTGATGTCACTAACTATTCAAGCCCTCAATTATAAAATTAATTATGCAGGAGTCTAGAAAAAAACATGCAACATGACAAAAATTGTATACTGCCGGACCTCTATTTAACGAAGTTGCTAAATCCCAATAATAAGTTCGTTAAATGGAAAATTTGCTAAATAGAAAACCACCGTTTGAAATACTTTAACACAAAACAGATCTTAAAATCATGAACACTAGACAAAATTCAAATAACAATGGATACACATTTATCTTGTAAACTAGTATCTACTATTTATTTTATAAATCTTAACCATATAAGAAATCTGCATGGAAAGCAAGAATAAAGCAAAACATTATCCAGTGTGTATGTCCAGTTATGCGACATACATTTTCAACCAAAAAAAAGCTGAAAATTTATGTATAAAATTATGGATGCATTTATTTTCTGTATAAAATTATAACTGTGAAGTAATTTTTAACATACATTACCACATGCGTTCTTAAGCTTTATTGCTTCTGATAAAATCAGTTAATTTTGACAAAGCTTTTCGTTTGAAATGCAAACAGAAAGGGAAAGGGATTTCACTACTTTCTCTAAAAGGCTTCGAAAATCAATGTCATTTCCCCATAAAATGCATTAACAAGTTTGAAATGTTCTGTAATATTTTGGAAAATAGGGAAAGTATCTCAAAGAAAATTTCGTTAAATAGAAAATTCACATCGCTATTTGCAAGATATTTTAGGAAGAAATATCCAAATTTTTTTGTTCCTCGAAAAAATTCGCAAAATAGAAGCTCGCTAAATACAAGTCTGACTGTATTTCGAAGTTTTGTTTACCAATAACGGACACAAACTCTACAATGAACAAAACTCTTGTTACCAAAATGACTGAACAATGTTCAAGTTTCTGATCACAAAATTCATTTTGTTTTCTTGAGGAATTCAAAGAAAAGCGTAGTACCGCTTAGTTTCAAATTAAGAAAACGCGTGAAATTTACCCAATTAGTTTCAATTACCTTCACTCTATGAACTGAACTTTATAATTTCATTTTTGAAATGCTAACTTTGCATAATGACAATGCTTTAAATAGGTATTACAGTTTAATAAAAATTTAAAACAGTTGAATAAAAATTTGAAAATATACATTAGCTTCTAAAGTTTCAAACAATTATACTTGTTGAGTAGATAATTAAGATAATGTGGTTATTTAAAATCTGACTATTAACATAATGAAATTAGGACTGAAGGCGAACATTTAATGACTCCAGTTTTAATGAAGTTAAAGACAGACAGCACACCAATAAAATCTTAATTTCTATAATTTAAGTAGGTCACATTATTAATTACTATTAAAATATAATGACTGTTATTCAAATATCATAATTATTAATTACTGATCTTACCACCAATTAAGTAGATTAAGTAACTTAATGACAGGGAATTAAAACAAACTGATGGAATCTAACTAAAATTATTTCATTTGGAAGTTCTGTTGATGATGTATTCTTTATTACAATTAAGAAAAGGTTTAGATATTCAAATTTCATAAAAAAATATAAATTTAACAGATAAAACTAGTTAAAAGTATTTAATCTTTAAAACTATTTTTTTAATTTGAAAATATTTTATGAATAAAAACTTTTCTTAGATTCAAATTTACGAAGTTGTTGTTTTTTTTAAATCATGTATCTATAATTAGTTAATGAGCATACATGCCAACACTTTTAGGCTTAGCTCAATGGGTACAAAGTTTCAAAACAGGGGGAAATGTGTTTCGAAATTCTGTAAAATAAGTAGAATACATTCCATTTTTAGAAAAAATAGTTAAATTTTTAAATACTAGAATGCTATAACTATTCTCAGATAGCTGTACTGTCTACTTTGAATTGCTATGGTAGCCGATCATCGAAAATAAAATATACAAACACGATGGTTCGTTCGTTCGTTGTAGTGGAACTGGGCGTCTGAAGCCTTACGGCCCTTTTCCCATTCATCTTGAAGTTAAACTTAGAGACATACATGACAAAATTAAAGTTTGGGGAGCAAATGGAGTTCTTGAGAAAAGAAAAATGACATTTTGCCATTATTAGGCAATGACAAAATTATAAGTAATAAAAATGTACATGAAAAAGGTAAATTTAAAGTACAATGGGAAAATAAACACTAATGAATATTTACAGTTTGGAAATACATACAAAAGGGGGGGGGCGAGTTAAAGGGTTGTGAGGATGTGTGTATATGTGTAAGTAAATGTGGCTCTGTTAAGTAGAGACCCGGCCGTCAGTGAGTGTTAGTGTTGTTAAATGTTAGTATGATATCAGAAGTGTAGAAGTGTGCAATGGGTCGAATTTTTGCATCCTCTTTGAGATTTATGCAGTCGAAAATATCATTAAAATTTGCGGTATTGCAGGTGGCGGCACAAACACGATGGAATGGTAGAATGGTAGAAATCATATAAATCTCGGTGTGCTGCCGCGAAGCGGCATTAACCGATTCATCTGTAGTAGTAATTCGATGATGAGGAGTAGTGAGGTGGAATGGAGATGGGGGGAAGAGGTGGTGCTTAGCACCAAAAATCGAGAGTGTATTTCGTGTTTTAGTACTACGTCATATCCCTAAGGAAAAAGGCAGTGATTGGGCTAAATTTAGTGTTGTCGTCAATTAATTCAATATCTAGGAGTGAGTTAAAATTGCTGGTGGAACAGGTTTTTGCTTCACAAACACGATGGAAAAATATCAACTACTTAAATATCGGAGACCAGACTGATCACTCCTAGCCGTGGTTATCGGTTGTGTTCATCCGCAAGTGTTCTTCCGCGCAGGAACTACACTGTTTGGTCTTCCTACCTTCGGCCTTCGACTTAAACCTCGATCCCTCTACCCCGGACTTCCTTGGTTTCCTAGCTGTCACAATTAACAGCCTCAACAGTAGCCTACCAGCGGCGCTAGCAAGACTTTTCCAGCTCCTAGCTGATACTTCCCATGAAACTTAACTCGGTGGCCTGATCGTGTCCTAACCTCTATTGGCACCTTGATTGTAGATTCATCCTCTTCCCCTGTCGATTCATTCATAGTTGATTCGCTCTTAGAAAATATGTTTTCTTCGTCTCGGGATAATTATGCAGGCTTAAGACGATCCACGTTTACCGTACTCTCTCGGCGTCCCGCAGTGGACTGATCGTTAAGACACGGTTCCCAGCAGATCACCGAAGTCAAGCATCACTGGCTACGGTCAGTGTGCGGGTGGGTGACCACTTGGATCAGTCTGCGTAGGG
The DNA here is from genome assembly GCF_043381705.1 of Parasteatoda tepidariorum. Classification (NCBI taxonomy): domain Eukaryota; kingdom Metazoa; phylum Arthropoda; class Arachnida; order Araneae; family Theridiidae; genus Parasteatoda; species Parasteatoda tepidariorum. The sequence continues at coordinate 4,175,972 of NC_092208.1, read as the reverse complement.
ACCGAGGGTGTGCGGTATTGGTCCTCGTTAAACTGTGCTACCGTAAAGTGCTCGACTTCGCGCGCAGGTCGTCGGGCTACCGAAGCGGGGGTGCCATCCCCTCCGCAGAGGATCAAAATTGTGATGGCATGTCTTCGGATCATCCTCCGGGATGTTTCCCAGACCGTCGCCAATAGCCCATTGTGCAGCTCTAGTGCGACGTAAATTAACAACAACAACAACAACGTACTCTCTCGGCCATGAATAAGAATCTTAAAAATCTTCTCCCCTCGGCTTAGGTGGTTGCAGGCTTTTTTTTTAGGACATCGGACCTCAGGAAAACATGACTGCACGAAAACATGTCTTTACTCACAAGAACTGCTCTATGCCTCTGTTGTCTAGACCTCACTGGTAGCAAATCCTGCATGGTCTCTTTGATCTTTCCAACAAAGTTTGCGGATCCGCTGTACCAGTAGACGGACATAAAAATTCTCCAGGCAGTCGCATTGGAGTTCCATAAACCATTTCAGCTGTCGTTGCTTGCAATTCCTCCTTCCATGCAGCCCTAAAACCTGAAAGAATGGTAGGTGAAACTTTGGTTCACTGACTTGTACTGTAGGCTCTAATCGCTTCCTTCAGCTGTCTGTGAAATCTTTCCACTTGACCATTTCCTGCGGGACGGTAAGAGCTTGCTCGATGTCTGTCTGAACCCTAGAACTTAGTCAGGGCATCAAACAGCGAGGCTTCGAACTGTGTACCCTGGTCTGTTGTGATTCGTAGGGGTATTCCAAACCTAACAATCCATCCGGCGTAAAAAGTTGTAGCAACAGATTTGGCTGATATATCTGCTAGCGAGTAAGCTTCTGACCACTTGGAAAAACGGTCGACACATGTAAGACAGCAGCGAAAACCTTCTGATAGCGGCAAGAGACATACGATGTCGATGTGTACATGCTCGAACCTGGCATTAGTGGAACAAACGTACCAAGCCTGCTCTACATGTGACGTGTCACCCTTAAAACGTTGGCAAAGCAAGCATTGCAGAGCCCATATGTCATTACGTCTTTCTTTATACCAGGTCAAACGTGTCGCTCCTCCACCAACCTTACAGAAGCTTTAATACCTGGATGTGAAAAAGAATGCAGTTTGGAAAAAAAAATTCTGTCCACTTCGGGCATGAATGGTCGAATCCGGTAGGTAGATACATCACAAAACAAGTCCACACCAGGAATACCTATTAAGAAAGGTTGAAGTACCAAAAATGAGTTACCGGTTTGAGCTAAACTTTCGGCTAGTTCCTGGTCACCTTTTTGGTTGTTGGCCATTTCTTGAAAATTGGCGTGGGAAGGTGTTTCTATGATAGCGATGTTTACTCTGGACAGCGCATCGGCAACCACGTTATCTATTCCCTTTACGTGCTGGATATCCGTAGTGAATTGGCTAATAAAATCCAAATGACCCAAATGTCTCGGCGAACACTTATCTTCCTTTTGTTTAAAGGCAAATATAAGCGACTTGTGGTCGGTGTAGATAGTAAACGGCCGACCGTCTACCATATGCCGAAAGTATTTGACTGCCATGTGCACAGCCAAGAGCTCTCTGTCGTAGGCATTATACTTTTTTCCAGATGGTGCAAACTTTGAATAAAAACCAAGTGGTTTCCACTCTCTCTCTGTTTCTCTCTCTCTCTCTCTCTCTCCGCTGATGCAAAACATTCTTTAATTCCTCTGTCCTTCTTATTATATCATCTGTCCTTCTATTTGAGAAAGGTTTATAAGCCTAAATTGAGCACACAAGACTGCAAATGTATGTAATTCCAATGAACTAATAAAGGGATATAAAGGGGCCTTCCTGGGTGATAGGTATCACCCGCCAAACGCTCTGTTAAGGAGGCAGGTTCGAATGCATTTTCGTGATGTTCCTCTCTGATTTGTACTATCAGTCCTTCAACCTAAAAAAAACGTGAAAGACATCTTTTTAATGAACATACAAGCCGGCATATTAATGTGCAACTATAAGTTGTTGCTGTAGTTTATTTACGTTGACTAGAGCTGCACAATGGGCTTGGCGACGGTCTGGAAAACATTCCTGAGGATGATCTGAAGACATGACATTATAATTTTGATCCTCTGCAGAGAGGATGGCACCCCCGCTTTGGTAGCCGGATGACGTGCGCGTGAAATGGAGCACTTTACGGTAGAACAGTTCAACGAGGACCAACACCGCACGCCCTCAGTTCCTTCGTAGACTGATCCAAGCTGTCATCCACCCGCTCACTGACCGCAGCCTGTGATGCTTGACTTCGGTATTGTACTGGGAATCGTGCCTTAACGATACAGTCAGTTCACTGCGGGACACAACAATAAAATGATGTACGAAATGTCTACTATGTACCAGTGGTCTTGCCCGTGAAGGGCCGTAACCGGTTTCAAGCGCTTAAATAAATTTTGAAGATGACGATGATTATGATGATGCGATCTTGCTCGCCAGCATCTAGGTAGCGGGTTCGAATAATGGTTGTCTGTGCTTCAATTTATGAACCGTGCTAGGCATTGAACATGCAAGCCTGGATGCGTATAGATAGTATTATGAGTCAAAATCGGGTGTTTGTCGTTTTTAATCTTTTCATTTTTATTTTAAACGTGTCCGGATACCATTAATTGTTAAATTTATGGTTGGTCACTTTTTTGTTTACGCTCAGTTTGATTCGCAGTGGTAAATAAATATGGTTTGTTTATAGAATTTCGGCCCTAATGATAAGCAACTTGCTTATCACAATATTTACATGGCTTAGGCGTCAACTCCTGAGAAGTCAGGGTAAAATGGCTTGTTTGTTGTTTATTGTTATTAAATTTGTCACTTTTCTTATGAAAATTAGGTTTAATTTGGGCTTGTTGGGTGAATTTTGGTTGGGTACTGCGGTTGTGTGAGGTAATTCTCTACTAAATCTCCAGACAGCTGTTCCTGTCTTCTAAAATGTGTTCCAATCTCGTGAAACGATATTGTGGGTGATCTCAAACACCATAGCCACACTGGTCACACTTTAACCTTCTTCCAAATTCCCATAATTCGACCTCGCTCAAACTCATCCAGATGTGTTCTGTGTCGTCTGTTGGCCGTATCTCACCGTGACAACAAGCTCATTTCGTTTAAACTTAAACTTATATATACCGTGCAATAAAATTCAGAGAAGTATTGAGTTTCCACAGCCAGCTCGTTACACGCCTCCCGGTACGTCATGGTGCATACATGCTAATTTTTTACCTTAGTTTGCCGTGATAGGTCTTCTCAGGAACCGTTCAATCCGTTGTAATTGCCTGTTTTGTTTGCTAGTGTTTTAGAAATAAATTTTTTTTAAAATTATTTTACAATATTGTAGCGTAAATAAAATATTCTTTTACTAATTTTATTTATTTATTTTTTTGTACATGCGTTTAAACTGCCACTGACACAGTCTTCAGGAAAACTCAAGATTTCCAAGATATTGGCTCCTGTTGGACAAAAGCTCCTGTGCCTGATTGGTATGGGGGAAACCGGCCTGGTCTTGCACTGATCAGGACAAGCAATAGGCGTGTCCAAACGGCGCTTGCCAGACTTGGTAGCGGACACACTTGATCCAAACGTAGCGTTGCGAGCCTTAAAGTCTATCCACCCTGTCCTAAGTAAGTGCAATGTGAACCAATCTGCTCCTGCCTATATCCTATCCTGTATTGGCTGCCAGAAGAGCCAACAGGTCCCCAACCCTGCTGCAATAGTACATAGCTTTGGGAGCTTTTTGGATGAGTTCATAGACTTGATTTAATGCTTCTGTTGGTCAAGTGGGCATAAGCAACAACAACAGCAACACACACAGAATACCCCACGCATGCTGGAATATCCAAAATGCTGCAAAAGGAGTCGAAAAATAACAAATAAGCTAATTTTCCTGGATTTTAAAGTTTTTTCCCATTTTACCCATAAAAAAATTATTTCCTACATGCAGGACCCTCCACAATACCGAAAAACACATTAAAGAATAATATAATTTAAAATAAACAAAAGAAGAAGAAAAAGAAATTTTTTTGAAAAATTGTCCATCCCTGGGATTTGAATCCGAGACAACCTCCTCCAGCAGCTCCTTGCTTGCGAGTCCTCTCACCCAGTCCACGGAGATACGTGAAGCCTCCCACAGTTTCGCTTCAAAAGCCCTTTAGGAGCCCACTGAGCCCCCCCTAAATCACCTAAAAAATTTGTTCGGCAGACATGTAAGGACTATAGACCCCTACTTAGGGTCCGAGTTTGAAAATTATAGCTTGATATTAAAGGGAGCTGGGCTGTCTCGAAATCTAAATCTTATTCTCGACATTTCGTTTTTTTATTTTATTATTATTATTCCATTGTGCGTTCTTTAACTAAAAAAGATGCTCGATTTCACTCACAGAACACCCCACGCATGCTAGAATATCCAAAATGATGCAAAAGGAGTCGAAAAAGAGCAAATAAACTGATTTTCCTGGAATTTTCCAGTTTTTTCCCACCTTCCAAGTAAAAAAATTTATTTCCTACATGCAGGACCCTCCAGAATACCGAAAAACCCATTAAAAAATAGTATGACGCAAAATAAACAAAAGAAAAATAAAATTAAAAATTTTGAAAACGTTGGTAAGCTGGGATTCGAGCCAGCGACCCCTCCCTCCAGCAGCGACTTGTTTGCCTGCTGTTCCAATACCCAGTCCACGGTCATACGTGATGAATGCCAGAGTTTTGCTTCAAAAGCCTTCCCCCCCCCCTCTGCTTCACAATGGAACTTTAGGGGCCCACTGAGAACCCCATAATTCACACATAAAAGTTTCTTTCGGCAAGCTTGGTTGGACCATAGACCCCTACTTAGGGTCCGAGTTTGAAAATTATAACTTGATATTAAAGGGAGCTGGGCGGTCTCGAAATCAGAACCTTATTCTCGTCATTTCTTTCTTTTTCTTTTTCTTTTTTTTATTACTATTCCATTGTGCGTTCTTTAACAAAGAAAGATGTTGGATTTTACACTGAGAACATCCAACGTATGCTAGAATTTCCAAACTTTTGCAAAAGGAGACGAAAAATAACAAATAAACTGATTTTCCATGATTTTTCCAGCTTTTTCCATTTTCTCAATAAAAAAAAATTACATTAAAATTAAGATTATAGTTTAAAAATAAAAGAACGAAGTTATTTTGTATTTATAACGCATCATTTATAAGCAATAGCACACACTTTTTTTATTGAACTAAAAAATCTTAAATATTCCGAGCTACAAAATTTCGTCAAGTATTAACAATGTTTCAGTGGGTACCACTGAAATTTAACAATATAAAAATACGTTATATCAAATCCGCATTTTTATTAAGCGATATTAAGGCGCAATTTTTTATACAGATGGCTTTAGGCCATCTAAAATGGTTGGATTTAATTAGAAAATTTAAACGAAAGCAAGAACGTATTGGTTTTCACAGCACGGCTATTGTAAGTGAACGGCAGATGGACACGTGTGACGTCAGTGCGTGAATAATCACGTGACTCCCCGTTTCAGGCGAAAACGAAAGTAAGCGTTTTTTGATTGAAAATAACTAAATAAATAGCCTTCTTAGAAAAGTAATAAAATGTTTTCTGGGGGTTTTGAGGGATTCTGAATGCATTAAAATGAAAAAAAAATTTGACTGTAATTGTCCATTCTCGACATTTCTTTTTTTTCTATTTCTTTTCTTATTACTATTCCATTGTGCGTTCTTTAACAAAGAAAGATGCTGGATTTTACACTGAGAACATCCAACGCCTGCTAGAATTTCCAAACTTTTACAAAAGGAGACGAAAAATAACAAATAAACAGATTTTTCCAGTTTTTTCCATTATCTCAACAAAAAAATTTTTTTCCCCTATATGCAGGACCCTCCAGAATACCGAAAAACCCCTTAAAAAAATAGTATGTAGCACAATAAGCAAAAGAAAAATTAAATAAAATTTTTTGAAAATGTTGGGAAGCTGGGATTCGAACCAGCGACCCCACGTTCCAGCAGCGACTTATTTGCCCGCTGTTCTACCACCCAGTCCACGGTGATAAACGAAACCTGCCACATTTTCGCTTCAAAAGCCCTCCCCCCCCTCTCAGCTTCACAATGGAGCTTAAGGGACCCACTGAGAACCCCCTAATTCACCTATAAAAATTTCTTTCGGGAGACTTGTTTGGACAAGAGACCCCTACTTAGGGTCTGAGTTTGAAAATTATAACTTGATATTAAAGGGAGCTGGGCTGTCTCGAAATCAGAACCTAATTCTCGACATTTCTTTTTTTTTCTTTTTCTTTTTTTATTACTATTCCATTTTGCGTTTTGTAACAAAGAAAGATGCTGGATTTTACACTGAGAACATCCAACGCCTGCTAGAATTTCCAAACTTTTGCAAAAGGAGACGAAAAATAACAAATAAACAGATTTTTCCAGTTTTTTCCATTACCTCAACAAAAAAAATTTTTTCTCCTATATGCAGGACCCTCCAGAATACCGAAAACCCCCTTAAAAAAATAGTATGTAGCAAAATAAGCAAAAGAAAAATTAAATAAAATTTTTTGAAAATGTTGGGGTACCTCCTGCAGAGTTATCACCCAGTGAAGATGGACTCAAGGGTACTGAGTTCGAATCCCAGTGTTGACTGGTCGATACGAATTCTACACCCGGCTTACACCAGCCACTGTGCCGAAGTAAAATATCCTCAGTGGTAGACGGATCATAGGTTAGAGTCCCCTTGTTGTCAGACTGACAGTGGAAAGCTTTTGTGTTTTNGTTTGGACAATAGACCCCTACTTAGGGTCAGAGTTTGAAAATTATAACTTGATATTAAAGGGAGCTGTGCGATCTCGAAATCAGAACCTTATTCTCGACATTTTTAATTTTTTAATATTATTTTTTTTTATTATTCCATTACACGTTCTTTAGCAAAGAAAGATGCTAAATTTTGATAATCCTGCATCTGAAAGATGATGGCACGCACAGAACACCCCACTCATGTTAGAATACCCAAAATGTTTCAAAAGGAGTCGAAAAATTACAAAAAAACTGGTTTTCATTGATTTCTCCCATTTTCAAAATTAAAATAAATTATTTCCTACATACAGGACCCTCCAGAATACCGAAAGACACCCCAAAAAATTTATACAATGTAAAATAAACAAAAGAGAAAAAAAGATAATTTTTTGAAAAATTTTGCGCCTCTGGGATTCGATCTCGGGACCCATCCCTCCAGCCTCGAGTTGACAGTCCTACGCTCTACCGCCAGATCACTGTTTCACGGCAAGCCTGCCACAATTTCGCTTCAAAATCGCTCTCCCCCTCATCTTCGCAATAGACATTGAGGGGTCCTCAGAGCGCCCCCTAATTCACATATAAAAATTTCTTTCGGCAGGCTTGTTTGGACCGTAGACTTAGGGTTAAATTATAACTTGATATTAAAGGGACCTGGGCGGTCTCGAAATCTGAACCTTATTCGCCACATTTCGCTTCTGTTTTTTTTCTTATTATTCCATTGTGCGTTCTTTAACAAAGAAAGATGCTCGATTTCACGCACAGAGCACCCCACGCATGCTAGAAAATCCAAAATGTTGCAAAAGGAGTCGAAAAAGTGCAAATAAACTGATTTTCCGGGATTTTTCAATTTTTTTCCCATTCTCCCAATTAAAAAATTTTTTTTCCTACATTGCTGGATCCTCCAGAATATCGAAAAACGCATTAAAAAAACAAAAAACTGTAAAATAATCACAAAAAAAGAAATTTTTTTGAAAAAGTCGCCGAAGCTGGGATTCGAACTCGCGACCCCTCACTCCAGTTTCGATTTGCTTGTCTGGTGGTCTACCACCCAGTCCACAGTGATACCTGAAGCCTGCTACAGTTTTGCTTCAAAAGATTCACCTATAAAAAGTTCCTTCTTCAGGCATGTTTGGACCATAGACCCCTACTTAGGGTCCGAGTTTGAAAATTATAGCTTGATATTAAGGGGAGCTAGGGAGTCTCGAAATTTGAACCTTTTTCGTGCCATTTTATTTTTTTATTATTTGTTTTTTATTATTCCATTACGCGATTTTTAAGGAAGAAAAATGTTGGATTTTACACACAGAACATTTTACACAACAACAGGAGAACTCCTCCAGATGTCAGTCTCATGTCGCGTCGAGTACCATGACTACTAGGAAAAGTCACTTCGATCAGGGGTGTGTTGAATAGTTTTGTCTTTATCTTGGCATAGGTCAGCGTGAGTATTCTAATCGACACCTTCATTTGTCCATTGCATCTTCATTAGAAATGTGCTCTCGCTAGTAACTATAGCGGCTGACACCCCCAGACTTTTAGTATGGAGGAGTTCTTAAAGCCCCACAATAATAACGCTCAACTGATCTAGGCCTCAGGAAAACAAATGGATTTATTGTTTATAGCATAGACATAAAGGTCCCTGGCTTTTATTCAACCTTCCCTTCAAACTTATTTCTCAGTTTCAGTGAATATTCTCCATATGACGTAGTCAAAGCTCTTTGCTCCCACATTAACTTGTAGCTTACATTGTTTAGAAATTATCTCTCGATGTAAGCGATAAGCTAATAAATATGTTTAAAAAATATATGTATCTGAGATCCCATACAAATAACACATAACCGAAAGTTTAAATATTCATGTTGGCTTTTTTATTCCATGTTTCCCACTTATTCTTTTACACACGTATGATTTTTGGGTTATTTTGTTCGTGATTGATTCGACGGAGGCATGGAAAGTCGGCGGGATAAGGCCTATAGTTTTTCATACTGTTTGTTTGCTTATATTTATAAAGATCTACACGAAAGAAAGAATCTACCTGTTATTATTGACTACGCGGTCCCATCGACTAAACTGTTTCAAAGCGAAATTGGAGAATGCGTTCTTAAAATATGCCGAGTACACGAGACATATTTGAATCCTGTCTTTTCAAAGATATTCCCCAGCATTTGTACATCCGAAGTTTACTTTTTCGAATATGTCAGATGGTATTACGATAAAGTTGCGTGCGCTTTCAGCGTCGAGTATCATAATTTGTATGTAAAAGAATTCGTAGAAAACGCCGCCGGTCCATTTTTCATTAAATTCTTGACACTGTGTTCTTTTATCGCCGTACTCGTTTTATATTGTTTTAACAAAAAATGTTACAGTTTCACATCTTCCGCTCCGACATCGTTAGCGGAAATTATTCTCTCGCTACCTGAAGTTGGTGATTACTTTTGTTCCGTTACGAATACTTTTGTTAGTTTGAACCGATTCTGCGTCACTGTCATGAACGATGCTGCCATCAATTTGTGTGATCTATATGTGCAGCAATCTGATATCTTGCAAGAGAATTGCTCATTTTCGCTACTCAAAAATTATCTGCCTGAGATTTTACCCGTTTCTTTAAAAGTTCCAAAAGGACTCAAGGATGACGAAGATTGTCCATCTAGACAATCCAGTAAAAGGAAATCAGATGTAACCGATTCAGAAAGATGCTGTAAACTTTCGAATGCTGGTAGTGATAATTGCATAATGGAATCTTTAAAAAGTGATTCACCACCTAAAGAGAAGAGATGGTGCCCACATTGTGGTGAAGAGTGTCTTACCTATTTGGTGGTCTTTGTTGATGATTTCAAAATAACAAATTATGAAGAGAATGATTGAGTTTATTCAAAAAATTATTATTTTTTATCTGTACTTAAAATTTTCCCCTGTGGCAGAATCGCAGTGACATTGTCACAGACAGTAACAAAGTTCTTGCAGAAAGATGTTTCTTTTGAAAAGTAAGAAATTTTACTTCACCACAATGAGAGAGGTATGTCGAAGACAGCTAGAAAAAATTATGCCACAGGGGAATTTTCAAAAGTCCATGTTAGTCAACAGTGTTTTTCTTTCTATCATTTAAAAAATTTGCAATTGACTACACAGTCAAATGTGATTTGGATACACATTTTATTTATTATGCATAATCTTATGCATTTTATTTATTTTTAATTTGTCTTGGAAAAAAAATGCACTTGAGAATAAAAAACTAAAAAAAAAATTTGACAAAATGTTTCATGTTGTTTTCTATTATAGTATAAATCTTTTCTGTAGCTATTTTTTCTTTAAATAATGAATCTTTTTATTGTTAAGGACTCATTTCTTTTATTTAAAGTAGCTTTTCGGAAAATATCCATTTTTTTTAAAAAAAAAATAACTGTAGGACTTGATGAATTGTTTCCATTCAAAAATTCGTTCTTTTTTCGAACATAAGCATAAAGATTAATTCTATGTTTAATATTACAAGACTTTTTTGTGTATAAATTTATTTCAAACTTAATTGAGCAGATTGTTTGCACCCAACCTATCACAGTTTGTTTTTACTTTTTCTCAATTGAGCTAATAGAACAATTAAAAATTTTTTTTTTTTAATTTTACTGATTGTATTATTTTTTAACTTTAGGATGTCATTTATAAATAATATAAATGTTTTGGGTTCAAACTTAATATACTGTAAAAATTGTTTTAATGCTAATCAATTATCTTTGTAAATAATATATTTACAATGAAAAAAGTTTAATTGAAGCTTCAATTAAGAAATATATTTATCTAGGCCAACCAGTGTCAAATTTTTATTTTATCTTTGTACTTAACTTTTGATTTTACCTAGGTTGTTATAATTTTGTTAATTAGGAAAAGACACTGCTGATTTATATAATTTGAGTGTCTAATTCTATCTCAATTTAAGTATTTTTATTATATTTATGTCAATTCTGATTTTCATTGTTTAAAAAATTTTTTTAAATTTATTTTGCATGTAGTAGTCTTGCATGCCATTCAATGTGCATTTTTTATATGTGTATACTAGGGTGTCCCCAAAATATTTATTTTTNATTATGATTTAATGATAGTGGAAGTAACTCCAAACTTTCAAAGACAAGTGCAACAAGGGGGTGTGATGGCTATTTTTCCTTTCCAATATAAATCTACGTATTGACAGCAATGACAAACTAAATAAAAAGAGTTGAAAATAACAAAAATTTAAGAAATCCATAGTAGAGTTTGGGGAAAAAACAAAGAAGGGTTGAGGAAAAAAAGCCCAAAAAGGGTATGGAGTCTATTATATCAGGGCACTAATTTACTTCAGGGGCAACAGGGTGGATTCTTTAGACTAAAAGGGCAGCAGGGTGCTGCGCCCTGTTTACCCTGCCTAGATTGAGCTCTGTTTTATCTCAATTTAAGTATTTTTATTATATTTATATCAATTCTGATTTTCATTGTTTAAAAATTTTTTTTAAATTTATTTTGCATGTAGTAGTCTTGCATGCCATTCAATGTGCATTTTTTATATGTGTATACTAGGGTGTCCCCAAAAAATTTATTTTTAAATACAGTCATAACCCGTTATAGTGAACGAAAAGTTCGCTCCCGTGTCTTGCTATACACATATATTATTTTTCTTGGACATAGTGAACCAAAAGAGAGGAAATTGGATATTGTGAACTTTTTTCTGTTTTCGACTGATTTTTTTCTTCATTTTTTGGTAATTTTGAAATTTCTTCATAAAATGCATATACCGATTTTTAAAACCATCTATTGAGTGGAATGTAGCCAAAAACATGTTTTTTCTTGTTTACTTCTTCTTCTATATTCCTAAATTAAGGTCATCCCTAAATCTTTTGTCAGCAAGACGAAGAGTAATTGAAAATAAAAGAGTAATAGAAAATTTTGTTGCTACATATTTTTTGTATTTCTTTTCTATTGCTCATTTATTTAAATAATCGTAATAAAAGGGAGTAGTACAAAAAAAATTAGTTAAAATTGTTTGTAGTATGGATATAGTGAACTCCTGGTTATGGTGAACCGAAATTTTGGTTCCTTGAAGGTTCACTGTGGAGGGGTTTGACTGTATTTTGAGTCTCACCTTCTAAAAAGTTTCCTTCAGTATACTTATGACCTCCTGTAATATTTCACCTCAAAGAAAAAAAAAGAGAAAGAAATTTAGAGGTCAATCAAGGTCATCAAAAGTTTAAAAAATAAGTTAAATCTATATTTTATTTTAAATGTTGCTTGCATTTAATTTGGCAACTCTACAAACTGTACTTAAATGGTAATGATCTTGAATGAATATTCATTCAAGATGAACATTTCACTCTGCCCAATATAATTTTTTCCCCTTTAATTTCTCTTGAATTCCCTCAACATTTTATACTTAAAGTAATAAAAATATTTTTTTTCTCATTATTAATAATCATAAATTTTTTTTAAATCAAAATTAATTAACAAAAGGTTATAAGCGAAAAGGCATGAATAGTGTTTATATTGATTTGTAATTGAATTGTTGCACTATCTGAATCTATTGATTTGTAATTGAATATATTCATGTGTGTGTTGAAAAATTTTAAGTTTTGTTTTAAGATGTTGCAATAAAGATCAATAAAAAGTTTTTACAAGACAAAAATGTAATTAATTTTTATTTCATTCTACACTTATCTAATGGGTTTTGGCCTTATCTATGTACAAGAAATGTAAAGGTGCTCAATCTTTTTTCTTTCTTCTTTTTTTGGAAGAGAACCTTCAATACTAAAATCCTCCATTTTGGATTCGTAGACTTCTTCAGCAAAGTAGTGATAAATTATGAAGATAGTTTTTATAGTTTCTATGCTAATCATATATGTTTCCTAAAAAACTATGTTTAATTCAAGGAAACTACGTTTACTCAGTGTAATTTTTCATGGCGAAATTAAAAAAAAGAAAAGAAATTAAATGAACTCTGAAGAAATAAAAAGGTGAATTTTTCAACTTATCTGGAGCTCGTCATCCAATTTTACTCAGACATACAACAACTATTTTGAAGAAAAAACTGCATGATAACGAAAATTTGGAAAGAAAGTTTTCGAAATTAAGAGTTAAACTATAATTCAAAATTACAATTTGAAGGAGTATATTAATTTTTTTTTTTAAAAAAACATCTTCAATTAATTCACTCTTCTGATATTTCAAAATGCCATTACTCATTTAAATCTCAATTAAATAATTTCTCCCTATCAACCAATTTTAAGATTTAATGTTCTTTTGAAAAATGGAACTTAGTTTAATTAGAGTTCGTTTTGAATGTAACATATTAAAAAAAAAAATCTATTTGTAAATGACCACTCTTGAATTGACTTGAATTTTTAATTGTATCAAATCATTTTAAATAAATTAATAAAGAGAAAACTCTACATTTTTGAAATAACTTACTACCATGATACAAGTTTTACTTGCTCTAAAAATCATAAATAAGTATAAGACCCCAATTTTCCCTTTTAAAATTTTGTAAGAACTCATAAAAATTCAGAAACATTTAGGTGAAATAGATATTTGAATCAACTTGCAAAATTCGTTGATGGGCCCCTAGCTTAACACCATAAACTTAAAAATTCTAGAATTGTTAAGTTTATGGTGTAAAAAGGGGAATTCCACAGAAAAATTACACTATTAAGAAGGACGTAAAAATATGTATAGCTTAAAATTCAATAAAAATTTTGTCATTATAAAATTGAAAAATTATTTTTAGCATATTTTGCGTAAACAACTTTCTAAATAGACGAATTTTTTTTTATTTGCATAATTAGTTTTAGATTAAAATAGAGTCGTGTAAAAAAAAAAAAATCTTTTCCACAATTTTATGCCAGAATTTCCATATTCATTTTTTCTTCAATTTATTACTTGTTATATCATAATAAAAATTAAATATTGAATACTAAAGTAACATTGAAGTATACTTGCATGTATTCATGTAACGTTTTTCGATAAATATGTAAATAAATAATTAAAGGGGCTTAAATATATCTTTACTATTAAACATCAAAATGATCTTAATCAGGAAAAAAATTATTTGGCTACAGGAAGGAATGGATTGGACGAAAAGGAATGCAGAAGAGAATGAAATTAATTTGTTCCTTATATAAAAAATTATACAATTTAAATTTCTTCGAATTTTTCCAGGCTGCTACTTAATCGGCTGTAGATCTGGGAAAATATTTCAGGGTTGCCACTCAAATCTGGAAAAAAAATTCCCTATGTTTTCCCTGTACATATTATAAGTAATATATTAAGAGGAAACAACAATTACTGTGCTCTTGTGTGAGCTATATAGGGCTAACTATATTTATTAGTTTTAATCGGTGGGAAAACAGCTGAACATATTTAAATAATGCTATAGTAAGTGAAATAGTTTAGTATAGCTGAAATATCATGACTAAATATCCCATAGATTACACTTCGAGTGGTCACCATTTTTTAAAAGACAAAAATAAGAAACAAAATTCCCTGTATTTTCCTAGTTTGTAAAGAAAAAAAGTCAAAATTCCCTGCATTTTAGGTGATTTTTAAATTCCCTGTATTTTCCAGGTTTTACCTGTTCTCCTTGTGGAGTGGCAACCCTGTATTTTTTAAATTGTAGATTAAAGGTTTGAAGGAAAAAAAGTTTATTCGCCATATTTTTTTTCTTAGCACACAATATCAGGGGTCTGCCTTAGGTTTTTTTTTAAGAGGTGCCTATTTTGTGAAAATTTAGACATAATTTGTGAAAATTATATAAAAAAATCAACACAAAAATATGTTAAAGTAAGAAAATATTTTCAAAAATTGTCACTACAAATAAAAATCATGTATGACTGGTAAATTTCTAGATGTATTTCCCCATATATTCAAAAACAATTTTGCTATTGTAAAATTTTAGACTAAAAATTGTATCCAAATTTCAAAATCCATAAAAATTATTGTCCATAGTTAAATTTCAACTTGAATTTAATAAAAACATGCACTTGACAGTACTAGCACTAAAAGTTATTTTCATTATGAGAATATTTTCAACTGGGTCATACAAAAAAAAAAGTTTCACAGAGAAAAAAAAAAAATTGGTGCATAAAGAAATAAAGGTCTGTTAGATTAAATTTACAATAGTGTTTAAGATAATCTTTGAATTTTGACAAGTCTATAGAGGGAGAGCCTCGAAATTTCATTATAAAAAACTTGGCGGAAAAAAGTTAGGTTTGATATGGTATAAGTGACCGGTTAGGCTTACCACGTTGCACTATCTGACCAAACACGTGCTACTTTTTCGTAAAAGACAGCAGGCAGAAAGCTCCTCTTTTCCATAGATTGCAACGAGAATGGCGCCTGCATGAGAACTTGCTTTTTTATTTGTGAAATTACTATTTTCCCTGAAGTTGAACTTGTGAAGGCACCGCTAAACAGTATTAAATTTACCCTGCACAGACCCCTGAATATACAATTTCCTTCCCAAAACAATCAGAAAATTTTGTCATTGAAAATTAGAATGTCAGGAGGACATTCCAACACAAAGTGGTTTGTTTTCTTAATTTAAGCAGTACAAATGATTCAAACACAATATACAAACTAAGATAAACCATAATTTTTATAATGAATAATCACAATAATTAACAAAATTGAGAAGTCTCTCTGAGATTGTATTTTACATTCATGTCACATGTCTTAAAAAATATATGACGTATTTACATATTTACATAGACTAAAAGAAAAAGCTGTATTTATTCAATACAGCTCTTAGCAAAAATTTTTTAAATAATTTCAAAAAACAGGAATTAATAACAATATAAATACAATGTGAAAAAGAATGACAGTCCAATACTAAAACAACAGCTGAATGAGAAGAATTCTATAATACAGCTTCAATTGGCGTTAAAATATTATTAAAATTTTTTTTAACTTGTCTGCATTTCTTCTATGTTTAGATGACTAATGAACCGCAATTTTCGCTGAATAGCTGGTCTTAGATTCCTTATACTACGTTCAATTTCATTTTTTATAGCATCTCCTATAAACATATATTTTATATGATATCTAAATCAGTGTTAAAGAAACAAAGTGATAGTCATTATTAGAAAGAAAAAAAACAATCAAATTCTTCACTTGAAAACTTACTTGATTTCTAAAAAATTGGAATATAGTGAAAAATATTGTTTGGCGAGTAGCAGATTTCTTAACTAATAATAATAATAATAATATATACATATACACACACACTGGTGTAAGAAATTAAGAGAATTTTCAGACTTGGTCAATTATGTCTAAAACTACTTGACCGATTTTAATGAAATCTGATATGTACATAGATTCATAAAATACAAAACAAATAACCATTCCACAATTGAAATACATATGCATGATTGTGCGTAACACTCATTGGAGTCGGAAGGTATGAAACAGCGGTTGCAGAATTAACAACAAAAAAAGGGTTAATAGGGGGTATGGTCCCCTCTTACAGTTATACAGGCCTTACAGCGTGATTTCATACTTGAAATAAGGCAGTTTATCATTTCCTGTGGCAAATGGCCTGAATTGTCCAGGGGCAGTTTCATACTGTCCGACTCCAACAAGTGTTATACACGATCATGCGTGTGTATTTCAATTGTTGAATAGTTATTTGTTTTGTATTATATCAACGCATGTACACATCAAATTTCATTAAAATCGGTCCAGTAGTTCTAGAGATAATCGACCAAGTGAACAAATTCTCTTAATTTCTTACTCCAGTGTTTAAGCAAAGGCTGTTTTATAGGTTAAAAAGTATCAAATTTAGTTTTATATAATATTTATTTATAGTAAGTTTATTTTAGACCAATAACACGAGAATTGATTTATTTGAGTGAGAATGAGTCAGAAAATACAGCATTTGAATGAATAATCTGATTAATATAAAATTAATAATATAAAGTTTTAATTGAATGTGACAAAATAATTTTTTAAAAATAAAAATATATATATGAAAGACTTCAATTAACTGACCATAGGTTTACTTGAAACATCACTTTACATATATCAATTAGAGAATAACCTTCTAAGAAGCAGGAGCCGGAATCAAGGATTTGGAAGGATATTTGGGTAAAAAGAGTTGGAAGCAAGGAGTTTCGAGTGGTGGCTTAAATTTTTTTTGGACAATTAGAAATGGAAATTTGTATTTTGAAAAATTTTGTTGGAAGACAAACAAATTAACAGTAGAGAATAAACTGTCCGGGATACTTGGGATTACCGCTATCCCAGGTGTCTGAATCTCCAGGTTTTCTGTATTTCTAATTTCTTCTGTAATTAATCTGTTAACAAACGTCGTTTATCGATGTTTTATTGAACTTAAATTACAATGGTAACACATTTTAAAATAAGAAAGATCTCTTAAATTAAAAAAAAGGAAGAAAGAAATATATTTAAAAGAATAAAAACATTTGCTAGTTTAGACAAGAAAAACAATCTTAAAAAACACAAAATTCACATATTTATTTTTTGAAGATTTATTAATATCACCAAATTAACGAAATATAAAACTAAACTAATATTAAAAAAAAAAAATTCAAATATATATACAGGGGTGATTGTGAGCCCAAGTCAAAGTTCCGGAAAATTTCTTAAGTGAAAAAAAAAGAAGTTTAAATTGAATAATTAGAAAAAAATTTAAACAAGGTTTTTTCCTTTTTCTAAACATTTCTTAGTTTACTTAAAATACATTTAAAATTTTACACATACCTATGAAAGACCTGGAGAAGCAATTGAAATTTACAAATAAGTCTTTCTTTCTTGAGTTTATGATTATAATAACTATTTACTGATAAAAAAATAAATATTAATCTTGAATATAAGCGTATAAAGTATCTCTCGGGCTCTCCCTTACAAGCAAATAAAATAATCTGTGTTTTTAAATTCCATCTTTGAAAGTTTGATTTACGAAAATTTTTGTGATCAATGATTTTTTGAAACGTCTGAACCTTCGATTTCGGAAACTTCTGGATCCCAGTTATCGAAAAATCCGGAAATTCGGATTTTTTACGGAGCACAATTAGTCCTGTATATATATATATATTTGAGTATACTGACTCACAACATACGTATCTACCCACAATGAAAATTGTGTTAATGCACACTAAACTTTTATTACAGAATTATTAGTTTTTCAAATTATATTTATTGAAAACTATTTTAATTAAATTGAAATCATAATCTGAGAAGAGACTTTTGAACACGAAAAAATTGTGGATTTTAGTTAGTGTTTATGTTTACAAATGCTATACATGTAATTATAAATAAATAATGTGATATTATTTAAATTTAGTTATAATAAATGAAAGGAAATTTTTTTTTTAACTATATAAAACTAAATTAATATTAAAAAAACTCAAATATATATATGAAATACTTTTACTAAAATGTTCACCAAAATCCTATAATTGAAAATTGACTTTTTAAGCATATATAGAGTAATAGATAGGCTATTGTTATAAATATAGCTATAGATATGCTTTCAGTTTGACGATCGAAATTAGTGTCTCATTTAATGTTATTTTTATTTCAAGAAAATAAAAAATATGAGAGAAATACAAAATATTTCAAATGAGCTCAGATATAATAGACATCAATACAAAAGTTTACTAATGACATATAAACAACGAATCCCGTGTTATACTTTCATTTGTTTTGAGTAAATGATGTAATATGTACATATATAAGTTCAAAATGAAGATAAAACAAAGGAAAATTACATATACTCATAAAATAAGTTCATTATAAGTTCAATAAGATTGAATACTCATAAAATAAGTTCAAAATGAAGATAAAACAAAGGAAAATTACAGACATATGAAAAAAAGGGGGAAACAGAAAAAAAAAAATAATAAAAAAAAAAACTGGAAAAAAATAATTTAAATAAAAAATAATAATAAATTTTTTTTTTCTCCAGTTTTTTGTTATTTTTGTTCTTCTTATTATTTTTCTTTCCCTCCATTTTTTCATATGTTTGTAATTTTCCTTTGTTTTATCTTAATTTCGAACTTATTTTATGAGTTCTATTTACTTGCAGCTTATGCGCAATAAATGAAATTTATTGCTTTTCTTAATTTTCTTCATGTTTTTTGCATTTATTTAATTTGCTTTATATATATATATATGAGGGAGTTAAAGTCAGTCTTTAAATTCAAAATTCCAGCAGTCAGAGTCTGCTATTTTTCCTACTGCCTCTACAAGTCTTGCTAAGAAATCAAATTATTAAATCCAAATTCCTAGCATATGAGCTAATTTTTATAACTTATTATACTTTTAAATCTATGGAATTCAATGAGTCCTCTTAAATTTTGAAAAACGTATGATCTTCATAAATATCACAAAAAAAGTACAAAAAGAAATTAGCACATAATTGAATCAATTGAAAATAAAACAGTAAAGGATACAGTAAGTCGCACACAGGATCGATGTAGCGCAACTCCTCACAGTTTTTATCAACAGCTTCCAACATTTCATAAAGTTCTACAGTAATCTACAATACAAATGATAAATACTACAAATATTGAAAATAATAACTATCTTACAGTAGCAAAAGTCAAATGCAAATTATTGAAATCATAACTATAGTATGCTGAATCATTAACCGGATTTTTAATGTATGTCAAGAAGCAGCCGTAAGTGCTTTTTCACTAATAAATTAACAACCAATGAAGTTTAGTTTTTAATAATTTAACAATGGAACTATTTGGAAAGCATTTCTTTTCTCAATGCCATAAGCTATGGAAAATGCTATATATCTTACTACGTATAAAAATCTAATGATGGTGTCGCAGTTTTTCATTGTTGAATGTTGTCGGTGCATTTTTATTAGCACACGGTAGGATCCCTTGTGGCAGAATTTTTTCGAGCCACCTGCGACAAAACTCTCTAGAGCTAATATCTTTCTGCAAGATACTTTTAATTATAACACATATAAATGCTGCTAATTTAAAATAATAAAAGCTATGTGTTTACAAAAAAAAACTAGATAATTTTTTTTTAATTGAACATGTAATAATTTTTTATTCAAATATTATAGGTGATATTTTTGCATTTTGTTGCGGGGGGAGGGGGGGCACAAATTATTTCCTTCTTTGCCTTTTGTAAATAATCATTACAATTTTAAAAAAAAGTAAGTAAAAATCATGAAATCCGCAGAAGTAATTGCCGAAAAAAATATATACTAACATTTTTGACACCTGAACATTTTAATGGCCACTACACAAAAGGGAAAAAAAGAATACTGTATCTACAAAATAGAAACTTTTAAATTATTATTTATAAAAAAAAAAGTGTTTTTATTTTTAATGGAGGGCAGTTGTACAACTAGAGATGTAAAATTAAGGAACAACAAGAACTGAACATTACTGACACTGCAGCTGTTAATTGTGACACACATGTTTATTTTCAGGAATGTTTTTATTCTGGGAACAGAGTGGCGCAAATAGTCTTTATATTTATAGAAGCATAGAGCTTGTTAGTTTCGAGCATATAAATTAACATTTTATATTGTATTTAAAAGAGCTTTGGAAAAAAAGATATTAAATAAAAAAGATATTAAATAAAAAAGATCAAATAGAAACACCACAAAGAATAACTTAAATAAATATGTAATTAAAAAAATTTACTTCCACTGCAACTTCTCACTCATTTAAGTCATGTCTTGCAAAATAAGTCAGGGTATTTGTAAAAGAAATATATCAGCATAAATATTAAAAAAAAATACTTATACTTATTCAATGTTAAGTTTTTTAATTGCATATAGATGTTATTTTAAGAAATAATTTAAAATAAATGTGTTGCATGCATCATTAACAAAATATGCATATTGGTTTCTAAGAAATCAGTTAAACATTAAATTTATATAATCAATTGTAAATCATTATGGTAATTAATCTTTTTGTAACATATATTTTCTAAATAAAATTTTAAAGTCTTATTTAAAAAAAAAACTAACTATAATCATATATATATATATACGCAGTTGGACTTCTATTTAAGGAACTTCCATTTTGCGAATTTCTCTATTTTGCTATTTTTTCGAGGAACCATGAATATTTTGGAAATTTCTTCGAAAAATATCTTTCAAATAGCGAAGTGAATTTTCTATTTAACAAACTTTTTTGGGGGGGGATCCACTTTTCCCATTTCCCAAAATATTTCAGGACATTTCAAACTTGTTAACGCATTTTATGGGGGCATTTTTTTATTGTTAACGCATTTTTATTTTCGAAGCCACTTTACTTTCAGAGAAAGCAATAATATCTCTTTCCCTTTTTGTTTGCATTTCCAACGAAAAACTCAGACAAAATTAACGGATTTAATCAGTAGCAATTAAACTTAAGAACGCATGTGGTAATGTATGTTAAAATCCCTTAGTTGAAAATGTATGTAGCATGATAATGTAACACTAAATAATGTTTTGCTCTATTCTTGCTTTTCATGCAGATTTCTTTTATGGTTAAGATCTATAAAATAAATAGTAGATACTAGTTTAGAAGATAAAGTTGTATCAATTGCTATTTTAATTATGTCTAGTGTATATTTTAAACTTTTTTTTTGTTGTTTACATATTTCAAAAGGGGATTTTCTATTTAAGGAATTTTCCATATAACGGACTTATAATTGGAATTTAATGACTTCGTGAAATAGAGGTCCGACTGTATATATATATGTGAAAAATGGTGCATAAAAGAAGAAAAAAACAGGACTCATTCATATGTACAAGTTGACAACTATATAACAATGCACAACAAATTGTCAACTTACACAGTTTTTATAATAACAAAATTACTTTTCAAAATTTATGCAATTAAAAAAGAATTTTGCTGTTTCAATGTAAAGAAGTTATGAAAAGTTTTCAAACATACAAATAAAAAAAAGTCAGGTTTTCACAAATAGCATTCACAAAAATGATTGCATCCTGTTTTGTGAAAGGAAGGATGCACACATACCTCCATTGCATATCGTGTTCTCTCCACATAAAAACGCTGCAAAAAGGGTGAAACTAAATGGCAGATAAACAGAAACTGCTCCTCTGTTTTCACTTCAGGTTTAAATTTTTCCCTCAATAGTCTGAAATGAGATCAAAACAGAATTATTTATAGTTATTCAATTAAAGACATCAATTATTTTCAATCATTTTTTAAAATGCAAAATATTCAAAACTAAAATTAAACATTTTTGGTGTTTAAATTTGGCTTTTTTTCTCAAAAGTTTTTCTATAGTTGACATCAAGATTATCTTAAAATTTAGTTCCCTGAAATAGTTAATACACTCTGACACAGAAGTAATCTTTTATGGGGGAAAAAGTTTGTAATTTTTAAATGACATTGTAACTCTTTCAATTAGTAAACCAGCTTCAAAATAGGAAATTGGTCTGAAATCGACTTTTATTTGCAAGTTATGCAATGGGAAAAAATATTCTATTTTATTTACATCCGAAATTGTCAGATTTCTGACTGTGACCAATCATTATCAATTTACATTTTTTCGAAAGAGACTAATCATTATAAATTAATATAATTAAAATTTATATATATAATTAAAATTTGTTAATTTAAACTATATGTATAAAAAAATATGTTATGCTTTATATAGTCAGTCAATAAGATTACACAATAGGTTTCAGATCCATAATTTTCACCCTGATTTGTAATATTTCGTTAAAAAATTGGACATTTTTATAACACGGCAACTGACCTGAGATGATTTAAATATAATAATTTTTGGTGAGCAGATGTGATACAGAAAAATTTCCATTCTTAGAAAGTTTAGACTAATTAAAATGTCATAAAATCATGTCACGAAATAAATTGGAAAAATTAAAAAAAAATTTTTTACTTAAAATTTCTAAAAGTTGATGCAATCAAAAACTATAAAACAAATACTTCTAACTGAAAAGTTTTCATACTATTTTTGGATTACTAGTTATTTGAAAATAAAAAAAGGTTACATTATGTAATAATTGATAAAAGTTAAAAGAAAGTTCATTTTCATTTGGATTTCTTTTCACGTTTTTTCAATTCTCCCCCTTCCTTAAGNTTATAGCGAATTGACTGTATTTTTGGATTACTAGTTATTTGAAAATAAAAAAGGTTACATTATGTAATAATTGATAAAAGTTAAAAGAAAGTTCATTTTCATTTGGATTTCTTTTCACGTTTTTTCAATTCTCCCCCTCCCTTAGGAAGGTTGATCCACATTGGTAAGTTTGCCTTTATTGTTAATTGGGGGCAGAATGAAATTTGTTAATTATATACGGTAGTGTATCTACCATCACAAATATATAATTCCAATTCACCAGTATATAAGGCATGTTAACTCGATTTTATGGTGGGGTACCTTTTCATAGATGAAGGTTGACATTGTCAGTAACTACTATCCCACATTGGTGACTTTGACAGAAACTAAGTCTAAATCACACACAATATCGACCTGCATAAACTCGACTACTAATAGCAACAAAGGAGAAACCATGACCGTGAACTTAATACAGCTCTCACGATTAGCACTCTAAAGTACGGTGATCTTAATACAGCTCTCTCAGCTACTCACAAAATAGTAATGAATCACCTGGTGGTATCCCGTTCATTGAATTATATCACAGATATAATTCTGGTGGAGGAGTACTGTAGTGTACTTACCACTACAAAAATATAACAACTCTCACCACATATACTTTCACAACTTGAGGAAACTCTAAATATTCAGATAAGAAAATGCAGTTTGTTTTTTCAATACATTCCCCCCAAAAATTTACTTTTGCAAAACTTCATGATTTTATTAATAGGACGGTTTCACCATGCTTTGATATGGTAAGGATGATTTCCTGCAGATTGGTGGCAAAATTAAATCTAAGTTAAAATTTTAATTACATAAATAGGTTAGAAGTAGATTTGGCTAGCATAGGTAAAAGTATGCCATGAGTTTCAAGCCATATGTTTAGGGTTTAAAATAAGAGATTAAACAACCACTCACTGAGTTAGGGTGCAAATTTGTCCTATACTGGCGTGATACCAAACAGAGTGAGTGAGAGCGACGAGGTAGCTGCACGGCAACTCTGTCATGCTGTTGTAACTTCCGGCAAAATCAAACATCAGGAACGGATCCATGTCGGGAGATGGCTCAGACAAAAGTGGAGACTTCATCACTTCTAAGATGCGGTCATTTAAAACTGACCAATATGCTTCCTTAAAGACACAAAGAAAAAAGTAAAATAAGAGATACTAGGTGCTCCAAAAGAAAGATAATATATACTCAACTATTTTTAAAATTATTTACAAAGTTTATCAAGTATTAAAATATATTTTCAAAATAACCACTATTGTGCTATGTTGCGTGTCTTCTTTATACATAAAAAAATATAAAATTAATGTACTACACAGTTTTAGAAAAAATTTTTAAAATTAAAATAGGTGAAAAAATCTAAGGTTAATCAATTGGTATCACCAAAACGAAGCACCACTTTCACGAATCTAATTCATTGAAATATATCTGCCCATCATCATCATTGCCACAATTTATGTGGTGAATCTTAAAATTTCACCTAATATAATTTAATTTAGCCACCTAATTTTAGCAAGTATCAATAAACTAGAGACCTTCGTGTTTCATTAAAGCTGAATAATAAATTATGCAAAATGCAAAGAAATTATAATGCATATTTTTTTATTATTATTTATTAAATAGACAGTAATGTTGATATTGTTCTCGATATTTTAATTCTTTGAGTAAATAGGAATTTTGCTACATTGAAAATTTTTTTTATATGCATTTATAAAATTTAATTCCTGTTCCTATTGTGTAGAACTAAATATATGCATATTCTTAATTTCAATACTCTTATAACATAGATTAATGTTAATAAAAATAAGGTGAATAAAACAAACAGGAATATATTAGTTTTTTTTTTATTCTTTTAACTTAAATATTTTGTTGTTGAAAGAATGAATTCAAAGTTATGCTGAGATTACAAGTTTTTTCGAAAGGCTACTGCTATGCTGAAGATAATTTCCTGCATTAAATTCAAGTTAGAATAAATAACTAAAAAAAAATAATAACTTAAGTTTTTCTGCATTTATAATATCTAAAACTATTCTTTATAAAAAAAGGGATTCAAATTTTCCCCCCACTTAACATGAAGATAAATCTTCGAAATGAATTTGAAATTTACTTTAAAATTAAAATAAACTTGGCTAAAAAAATTAAAGAACAAAATTATTTTGTATCTATAATGCATCATTTTAATAAGTAATATCAAGAATCCATAACTTATGCTAACACTTCTTTTACTGCACAAAGAAATTTTACTATTCAAATTTTATCAACTATTAACAATGTTTCAGTGGGTACCATTGAAATTTAAAATATAATAAAATTACGTTACATTAATCCCTAGCCAGTGTTGCCCAAATCCATTTCCAAGTTCCAAAATCCAGTGTTTGCAATACCCGAACTAACTTTAAGCAGGAGAAAAATGAATGCTTCTATTTTGTGAAGCTCGAGCTGAGTTCGTTTCTACTTTAGGATACTTAATTCACTATTTTCCTAATAGATGGCAGGAGTGGTCCTAGTTTTTCATCGATTACGGCTTCAGTTGAAGGAAGGAAAATGCGGGTGATGCAAGGAGTGTGATATGAACTTGTGTGCAGTACTGTATATTGGGATATACTGCATACTGTAAAAGATTTGTTAACTTTATGAATTGAAAATCATAGTGTTGTTATTTTATATTATATTAGTTATATTATATTTCGCTTCAAAATTGTGTTTCATTTGCTCTACTTGAATAAGATGTATGTGTAATCCATTACTTTTTCATGTGTATGTAAAAATTATAAATACAGTAGTTACTGCATTCAAAATTTTATTTTTGTAAAAAACCATTTTCTAACTTTTATAATTATATAAAGAACAAAATTAAACAGTCAAAAATTTTTTTACATTTTTCTAAAAATATGTCACTGTTAAGGGGTTAAGCCCACATTTTCATTAAGATACATTAGAGTAGTTCATTTATACATATTTCTGTTCTCACATAGTTATTTACCATTTCAAATAGTTGGATTTAATTATAACTAAATAATTAGCACTCTTAGAAAAGGAATAAAATGTTTTCTGGGAGTTTTGAGAGATTCTGAATGCATTTTTTTAAAAAAAATTGACTGTAATTGTCCTCTCTTCAGTTGATTCAATCCACAAAATCAACCATTTTACAATTTATTTTGATTTGTTTAAATAAGAAAAGAATTTTCCTTTAATTAATACTAAGAACACAGCTCCTTAGAAAAAAGAAACTTACGGGCAAGGCAGTCAATACAAGTCCAACAGCATTCATCCAGGCAAGGATATTAGAATGAATTGCGACGGTGCGCCTACAATAAAATATTACACATAGTTTATTTTATTTCCATAGGTTCTCATGTCATATAAAAAACATGTGGCGTAACTACCACTACAATTATTAAACTTCAATTCACTAGTATATAAGACATGCTAACTCGATTCAATCCTGAGGTACCTTTTGACAGATGAAGGTTGGCATGGTCGAAAGATCCTAACCCCACATTGGTGACCAGCGGACGCGATATGAACTTGCCTACATAGAAAGTAAACACCCACCTTGACTAAAGGTTCACATTAAAGTGGGCAAGAGGTAGCGGGTTCGATCCCTGCTGGCCGAAAACTCCCAGTGTAGTAAATGGTGACTGCTGCACGTTAAATCTGCCGAGTTACAAAGTCCTCCATGTTCCCATAACAAATCATACCTCTAGGGGTCCAAGAGTTCCTCTGTCTTCTGGATTGGTTCAAAATTGCAAGGCTACTGAGTTGAACATTAGTAGTCTTAAAACCCAAAATTGGGTCAGCTGTTCACCAACAGTTATAGAATAAAATAAAATGATTGACATTGAACAGTTGAGTTGCTATTTGTGACTGGGTCAACGTCCTCCTTGAGCTGTTGCTTCTCAGTCTCAATTACATACACTCGACTACTAATAGAGGAGAGACCACCAACACCACCGTGAACTTAGAACAGCTCTCACCACAAGCACTCAAAATCCGGTGAACTTAAAACAGCTCTCTCGGTCTTTTGCAAGAATGGCAACTAGTGGTATCCATTCATCAAATTCTATCCCTGATAAAATTCTTGAGGAGGATTCACTAATATATAAGACATGATAACTCGATTCCATCTTCGGGATACCTTTTGATAGAAGAAGGTTGGCATAGTCAAATACTCTTCTACCCACCGACATATTTAAGTGAACATTTACTGACACACTACATTTTACTTGCAACAATAACCATGTGAAATCTCAATAAAAAAATATAATATATATAATTTTATATATATAAATAAATATAATTTTAAATATAAACTCCTCTTTCAGTAAAAATTCATGTTTAACTTTTAAGGTTGTTTCGAAGGCTTATTTTGAAAACATTATGAGCTTCCGTGGTTTAATTTTTAATCTTTAGAAACTTACTCTAATGCTACAAAACTTGGGCTCATAAAAATTTTCAAAAGCAGAAAATGAGGCATTAATTTTGATAAAATGTCACCAAATTGGGGATNACATTGAACAGTTGAGTTGCTATTTGTGACTGGGTCAACGTCCTCCTTGAGCTGTTGCTTCTCAGTCTCAATTACATACACTCGACTACTAATAGAGGAGAGACCACCAACACCACCGTGAACTTAATACAGCTCTCAAAATCCAGTGAACTTAAAACAGCTCTCCCGGTCTGCACGAATGGCAGCTAGTGGTATCCATTCATCAAATTCTATCCCTGATAAAATTGTTGAGGAGGATTCACTAATATATAAGACATGATAACTCGATTCCATCTTCAGGATACCTTTTGATAGAAGAAGGTTGGCATAATCACCCACTCTTCTACCCACAGACATATTTAAGTGAACATTTACTGACACACTACATTTTACTTGCAACAATAATCATGTGAAATCTCAAAAAAAAAATATAATATATAATTTTATATATATAAATAAATATTATTTTAAATATATATATAATTTTTCTAGGAAATTTAATTAGACACGTTTGAATTTTATACTAGCAAAGAAATTTTTTTAATGAAAAATTTGCAAGATTCCTATTTATTTTACTTATGAAAATATTAAAAAACGAATGCAAGTTACCACAAACTTGACATTAAAAATAATAAAATTTGTTCCTTAACATGACTCAACATGCAACAAACATAATGTGAAATGAAATGTCAGATCAACTTAACTCCTCTTTCAGTAAAAATTCATGTTTAACTTTTAAGGTTGTTTCGAAGGCTTAGTTTGAAAAAATTATGAGCTTTCGTGGTTTAATTTTTAATCTTTAGAAACTTACTCCAATGCTACAAAACTTCGGCTCATAAAAATTTTTAAAAGCAGAAAAATGAGGCATTAATTTTGATAAAATGTCACCAAATTTGGGGATTTTTTAGAAAGTTTAATAACTTTTAACGATGGATTAATGTGCTACTCAACTTCTCAACCACTGCTCTTGATGAAAGAAATGTATTTTCTCAAACATATCATTTGGAATTTTGACTTCTCGGCAAATAAAAATTAAATTTTTAAAGACACAGAATTGTCGATAAAATGTAAATGCTTCATTCACAATTATCATTACACATAAATTAAACAATTATTACATCTGAAGTAACATTTAGACATTTAATTTGTGATTTATAATCCAATAGAATTTTCAGAAATGAGTCTCACCCTCTCAATACGATATCCAGCACTGCATTTCCGACACTGGTGGTCGCCGTGGGGAGAGCCATCAATTCGATGCATGTCACATGTAGGGCGTGGGCCCCTTGGTTGGGAAACTCATTGAAACGCCAGTCTGTATGAGGAAAAGGCGACTTACCACCAAGTGCTTTAGCATTGGTTAAGGAGATGTGACTGCTATCAATAAAACTATCCTTTATCTTATAAAAGCTAATATACTTTAAATAAAAAGATTGAAATGATCAATAAACTATACAAAAGAGACTGATTTTTTAGATGTAACTATAAGATATACAATGGAAAGTATCATATTCAGAATTGACACGACTCAGGCAGCCCGTAAAATAGATCTTTCAGATAAACATCAAAGCATGTTCATTCAATAAGAAAAGAAAAAAAAATTAACGATAATTAACGTCAATTTCATTTAACAACACACACAATCACAATTTTGGCAGCTATTGTTGCAGATTTTCACACGGCTCTTTAAAATCTCGGTATTTTAATAAGTCATAATAACATGCCGCAAATACCGAATGAAGAATTTCCTTATTTTTCCATCCACTCGATTAGAAGATGCCACAGTGAATCCGCATGTTTTTTGCAACCCTTTTTTTCAGATTTTCACTTGGTTTTCAAAATCTCAATGTTTTAATACCATATCATTTCCTTCGCCGTATTTGAAGAATCTCTTTATTCAAATAATAGTATATCACCAGTAATCACATGAGATTTTAAAATCACATTCTTATTTTAACATTTTTTTAAATGATTATTTAATGCTACATTATCACACATGGGATGTTTCAAATTGCACATTTGTAGAATAATTTTTCGACGGAGTGGATTATTGACGGTTCACCCATAAAACCATGTAGTTTAATCAATAACATTTTCATTAATGTCATGGATTCACAAGATTTTTTAATACTATTGTTTTGCACTGAAATGTTTTGAATTACGCATTTGAAGAAATCACTTTTCAAAAATTGGATTTCTGACTGGATTCATTACCTGAGTGATCGCATTTTCAACAGCTTAGAAATTTGACATACTTTTTAATATTTAAATTTCTTTTTTGATATACTAATACTATTATGATCAGCGTTTTTAAACAATCACTTTATGGCGGTTAATCTAGTTGTGACAATTTCCTCTCAAATTTTAAACATTATATAGAATAACAAAATGCAAAATAATTTTCAAAGACTTTACATGATCATGATAAAATAATTAGTTTCTGACAAAGAACTTTTTTCTTGTTTATATTAGCCACCACAAAAATATCCAAAGATTTTGCGGTTCGATTTCAGAGGGTGGAAAATGAAGCCTGAAATGGAGAGTGCAAAATGCAGCAAAGTTGCGCATGATAGAAGAAAAATCTCATCGAACCCAGCTGAGTAGATGCACATGCGGATCCCCAAGTATTTTATTAAACATGTAAAATGATTGGCTCTTGCATATGCTACAGAACGACGGTATTCTGAAACGCATTGTGTTTGAATGAATTGTGAAAATGTTGAGTAGAACAATGTGAAAAGCAAGTTTTTCCATAATACATGACCAAAATCGACACGGTAGAGAAAAAATCTCATTTTCGAAAAAATATTTTTAAAAACACCCAATAAAAAGAGCACTTTCAAGGGTTTTTAAAAATCGAAAGTAAGCACCTTTTGAGTACTTTTTAAAAACTGTACCCACCATGTATACACTTTTACTGATTTGAAAGTTACTTTTTTTCTTCTTTTTAATGGAGTTTTTGGAAGAAAAAAAATCTATTTCTTTTTAAAAATCCTCTTAAATCTAATTTTGAAAGCATCAGACATTCCTTTACCATCAGATCC
The DNA here is from genome assembly GCF_043381705.1 of Parasteatoda tepidariorum. Lineage (NCBI taxonomy): Eukaryota > Metazoa > Arthropoda > Arachnida > Araneae > Theridiidae > Parasteatoda > Parasteatoda tepidariorum. The sequence goes on along the minus strand of NC_092208.1, from coordinate 4,145,559 downwards.
ATTGTTTCTAATTCTTGCATGAATTCACACATATTTTAGACTTTTAAGTATGCCAGTAAAATTTTCACAATTCTTGGGAATTCCCTCAATATTATGAACATAAGTTAAGAATCTATAATAGTTGCACTTAGTCTATCACTGCACCCTAGAGCCCAAGGTCAAGGAAACTGAGACGGGAACAGTAGGCTGGGCTGTTGCGCCACTGAGTTTAGTTTCATAGTATAAACTATTGATAAGTCAATATGAGTTACAAATGAATATCTCAACAAAGAAAGGATACTATCTACTAAGCGACCAATCAGTTTCACATAGTAATCATGATCGGGAATCCAAGCCAGCTCTTCCGATTCATCTTGTAGGAAGTTTAGATACCCTTCACTCAGGGCCCAACCTTCAGGTCGAATGTCTTTCAGAGAACCTGGGAGGAGGAATATTATTATTATTTTTTTGAAGTCATTAAAATTAAGAATTTCAACTGAAAAAGGATGTTATTTTTTACCTATGATGGCAGACACCAATTTCTTCTTCAAAGACGGACGATCTGTCAACTTTCCTTCGTAGTAATGCAAAGTATTATACAAGTAGGTCAGGGGACGATCTGAAACACATGTAGGAAACTCAAAACCAGCAAGAGCAGAGTATCAATTGATGAAAAAAGGTAAGGAGATTAAAATGTACAGTGTGTCATACTTTGTTTCAGAAACTATATAACTTTTTTTTACAAAGTTTTAAAATAACTTACAAAGTTCATTGACAAGAAATAGAAAAACTATGAGATAATGCTCGCAAAATAACTATCATTTGGAGTAACAATATCATTTTGGTGCAGTCTAAGATTTTATTTTATTTTATAACCATCGTCGAGCAGCCTACCCAATTTACGGCTTTTGGCTACTGATTTTCAACTCCGTAACCTTGCAATTTTGTACCCAATCCAGAAGACAAAGGAGCTCCTGGAACAAGTATTGGGAGAAATTTTGCCCTCTTGGAGGACTTTATGATGGAACTAATCCGCGCCTGCGTTACATGGATATGAAAAATGGGAAAAAATAGAGCCGCTGTGGCTCGGTTAGTTTTATTAAAAAGATTTTTTTAATTAAATGAAAAAAAAGCAACTTTAAGGGCTTTTAAAACACGAAAATAAGCACTTTTAAGCACTTTTTTAAAATGCTAAGAACCATAGATCGTGATGGAAATTGTAAAGAAAAATTCATTTACTAACAATAAGACCATAATCATGACTATGAAATCGTAATAATTACGGATAAATCGTTATCACTAAATATATTAAAAATTAAAAGATGCTTAGGATCTTACCATGAAATTTGTACAGACATCCATATTGGTCCAGCAGACCCTCGACAGACATGGGAACCGCTGGTAATTCTAAAAACCTGTGAATGACAATATCCATGACAGGAAGGAATCTGAGGCAGACATTTCCANAACGCCAAAATAAAAAATATTTAGCACTTTTTTAGCACTCAGAAGAAATTTTAGCACTTTTTAGGCCCTAAAAAAGTTGGGGGGAAATTTTAGCACTTTTTTAGGACATTTTAGGACAGCAAGAACCCTGACTTTGTTTCAGAAACTATATAACTTCTTTTTACAAAGTTTTAAAATAACTTACAAAGTTCATTGAAAAGAAATAGAAAAACTATGAGATAATGCTCGCAAAATACCTATCATTTGGAGTAACAATATCATTTTGGTGCAGTCTAAGATTTTATTTTATAACCATCGTCGAACAGTCTACCCAATTTACGGCTTTTGGCTACTGATTTTCCACTCCGTAACCTTGCAATTTTGTACCCAATCCAGAAGACAAAAGAGCTCCTGGAACAAGTATTGGGAGAAATTTTGCCCTCATGGAGGACTTTATGATGGAACTAATCCGGATTTGCGTTACATGGATATGAAAAATGGGAAAAAATAGAGCCGCGGTGGCTCAGTTAGTTTTATTAAAAAGATTTTTTTAATTACATGGAAAAAAAACCTAAGGGCTTTTAAAACACGAAAATAAGCACCTATAAGCACTTTTTAAAAATGCTAAGAATCATAGATTGTGATGGAAATTCTAAAGAAAAATTCATTTACTAACCATTACTAACCATAACCATGACTATGAAATCGTAATAATTACGGATAAATCGTTATCACTAAATATATTCAAAATTAAAAGATGCTTAGGATCTTACCATGAAATTTGTAGAGACATCCATATTGGTCTAGCAGACCCTCTACAGACATGGGAACTGCTGGTAATTCTAAAAACCTGTGAATGACAATATCCATGACAGGAAGGAATCTGAGGCAGACATTTCCAAAGTATACAGGTAAATAGGTGTGCTCGCTTCTTGGGTCGTGTAATCCTTCAAAATAAAACTTTTCCTGGTATATCTGAAGAGAAGAAAAGCATTAGGACATGCAGGGACAGCAGGCGAAAGATTCAGAAAATAACGAGGAAAATGGGAGAATTTTTCTTTTTTAAAAAAAAATAATAAGAGTGCTGAAAAATAAAATAAAAAAAATCACTCTAAAGTAATTTAATAAATTTTCATGAATATTAATTCAAATCAAAAAATATCTATGTCCCCACATAAACAATATAAATTTTGAAAACAGTAATTAAAAATAAAATTGCCGAAAATATCAAAAATTCTTTAAGTAAGACAGATATTTTACTTTCATTGAGGCTATAACAATATAATTACGGTACACAAGTAATTTGTATAAACAATATATTTCGATAAAATTGATCTAAGAAAATGTATCAAAATATTATTTTTGCCAAATTTGCATTTTATTAATAAATAGATTGATCGTTCTCTGGTTCAGGTCAAAATTACAATCTGTGGAAGAATGAATGGGTCCGCCCCAGGGTTGGCAAGTTTTTGACACGTGACGGTTTTTATCGGTTATTACCATGGTTTTTACCGTCATGTCAAAAACCCCTCTGTCAAAAACTGACAAAAAACCATAGTTTGGATAAAACTCTATTTTTATTTGGCTATAAAATTTAAAACAAAGTTGCTAAAAGATATTTAAGAACAGATTCCTGCATTTTCCCAACATGATTATATCAAAACATACTATTTGAAGTAAAATATTAGGATACTAATCAAAATTTTCAACATTTCCAAGCATTTTGTTGGGCATATTACATTACTGAAGAATGTCAAGATTGATTACTTTCATTCATAAAATCTTGCTTTGAGAAACACATGTACACATAAAAAGAAAGCCTCATAAAATAAACTTTTCTTATCATTTTTGTTTTCAATATTTTACACAGAAATGAGACATGAAAAAGCCTGGGAAATCCTTTTAGAGTTTCCTGGCAACATTGCACTAACCTTTTGTTATCATTATCCTCAATGATTTCGAATCGTCATTATTCTCGAATTTTGGACTCATCCATACTAAATTCAGAAATCGACTGGGCAATGAAAAATTCGCAAAATTAGTCACTTGCTATCGTATGCTTCGGCACAGTGACCCCGACTACTGAACATATAATTTTGTTTGTAATTAAGTTTTGTTTAATGTGCTTTTTCAACTGAATAAAAGCTTTTAACTTGACAAAATAGCAGTATTTCTTGACATAGAGTTTGTTAGTAGTTAGAAGTTTTGTTTAGCTTATTTCTAATATTTAAGAAATGCCAAATTTTAAATTCTTCATTTTAGTTCCTGAATTTATTAATAGTTCCAAGCTTTTTTGTTTGTTTGTTTATTTCTAACAATTAAGAAGTGCAAAATTTTGAATCCTTTGCAAATCAAGCTATAATGATAAAAGTAAGTATCACTATTTTCAATAAGTATACTACAATATTTCTGCATGAATGTATACCCTTCTATAAGAATACGTGTATATAGTTGCAAAATCAATAGCAATCATTTACAACATTAATTTATAAAGGCAATTATGTGAAAATAATATATTGTCCGCTATATGCCATAAATAAAAGGAAACGGTAGGTTTTTGACAGTTTTTACTGGTAAAAACACGGTTTTTACCACTGTCATGTCAAAAACCAGTTTTTGACGGCAAAAACCCAACCCTGGTTCGCCTTATAATTGGGTGTGGCAGAAGTTTAATTTTTAGTCATAGATGGCACCACTGGAAAACAAGAACACTCACACTTGTTGCTGTAATGGCCTAAGACAACAACAACATTTAAAGATCATTCATTTAAATTTTATTTTATCACAAGAAATGAACTCCCATAAAGTATGATTATCCTGAATCCAATTTTGCAGACAAAATGGAATCGAGAGTGAGAAAGAATAAGTACCTTTTTTATACTTATTAGATAATCTAAACACTCCTGTACGACAATAAGGTGAAGTATATTTTGCACAAAATAAAACAGCGTTAGCAAAAAGAAAAAGAAAAATACATCTGATTTTTAAAATTGAATATGTCATGAAAAAAAAAATGCAACTCAAAATAAGGTTATTTAAGGGGGAGGGATAATCCAATAAGTCTTCATTCAAAATCTTTATAACAAAAGATAATTTTACAAAAGTATGAGGTTGATAGAATAAGGAGAGATATCACATTCAAATGTCATTTTATTTTAAGATATAATATTTAAATATACCCTATGGAACAATAAGTGCTTTTCGTGCCAATCTGATTGCTTCCAATGTTCAGGAGAGTTCTGGAAAAAAAAAAGAACACTTTTATAAATAGTAGTTGGAATACGTCATTTAAATGACTCAGATTATACATATATATAGCACTTGGTAATGAAAAACATAGCATCTTCTATATTCATAAAGGGATGCCTTCTTCAGTATAAAAGCTTTAACAGGATACATAGAAAAATCTCTCAACAATCACCTTTAAAGTACTTTTCAAGCACTAAAAATATATTTTTAAGCACTATATACACTATTAACAAAATGCAAAATAATTTTCAAAGACTTTACATGATCATGATAAAATAACTAGTTCTGACAAATAACTCTTTTCTCGATTATATTAGCCACCCTGAAAAGATCGAGAGATTTTTTGGTTCGGTATCAGAGGATGGAAAATGAAGTCTGAAATGGAGATTATCTTGCAAAATGCAGCAGAGTTGCACGTGAGAGTACAAGAATCTCACCAAACCAATCTCAGTAGACGCAGATGCGTACTCGTAAATATTTACTCAAACATGTAAAATGGCTACAGGGATAGTTTCTTCAGTGTCTACTGTTTATAAAACCTTAAGATGAGAAAAAACTGATATTTATAATTTAAAAAAACTGCCAAATTCTGTTTTTAATAAACATGAAACAATTTTTTTTAAATGTAGTAGTAGTAGTATTACTTTATTAAAGTCACACTAGACCAACCAAATGAGCTATAGGTGATGGTCTGGGAAACATCCCTGAGGATGATCTTAAGACTCCATCGCAACTTTAATTCTCATTACAAAGGATGGCGCCCCCACTTTAGTAGCTCAAGAAACTGCATGTGAAAGTGCATTATGGTAAAATGGTTTAACAGGGGCCAACGCTTCACACCCTCGGCCCACTTTGATCAGACTTTCCCCTTCGGTAGCCCGACAACCTGCATGCGAAGTTGAGCACTTTACGGTAGAACAGTTTAACGAGGACCCATACCGCACACTCTTGGTCCCTACACAGACTTATCACAGTGGTCACCCATCCGCACACTGACTGCAGCCAGTGATGCTTGACTTCAGTGATTTGTCGGGAACCGTGTCTTTACGATCGGGACAAAATAGAAGATAGAGTGAAAGCTTACATCTTTGACAAAATCGTAAACCCTGTTTTTGAAATCAGTGGGTCGAAGCAACAGCAGGTGAATGATGAAGAAGCATACTTGAGCTTCATTCCCTTCAAAGCTTCGGAGGGCCTGAAATAGAAAAAGGAACATTTGAATACCAAAGAGGATAGCAAACCATCAATATAATTCTTTCTGTGACTTATCTGCAAAATAAAACAAGCTAAGACTTTAGGTGCTTGTTCAGCTGTTCTGATGTAATATGATAATTGATAGTAGAGAATTAAATATTAAGCATATTTTGGTGACTTGTTTTTTTGCCTATTTAGAAAAAAATTGCATATGAGTAATACCCTATGTGTGGATTTTGGACTAGCAACGGAAAAGTTCTGAGTTCAAATCCTGGGCAAGGCATAGACCGGGTGCATAGACAGATTTTTCAGCAAAAAATAAGCACGTTTAAAGAACTTTTTAATCACTCAAAATATATTTCTAATCACTTTTTTAAAAAAATCATAATTAGGATCTGTGCAGCAATAAAAATTATTTTTTTTCTATCATTTAAAGTTCTTAATTTATAAAGATAAAATCAATAAAATTCAAAAACATTTTCAAAAATTTTACACAATCATGATAAAAATAACTAGTTTCTGATAAATAGTGGAAAGAAAATTGCGAAAATCTTGCATTTTTTGTTATTCAGAATGACAATTGACACCAAAAAAAATCTCTTTTTAAAAGGTATAAAACTAAAAACTTTTTACAAACCCCTGAATAAAAAAAGCACCTTTAAAAGCTTTTAAGAAATGTAAATAAAAAATAAGCACCTTTTTAAAAGCACTACGCACCCTGATGGGTGGGTCTGTCATTTTTTGTACTATCTGTCCTTACTGTGGGGGCAACATTGGCCCACCTATTAGGGTGCCTCGGAAAGAGTGGCCAACAATGCCTGAATTTACGAAATGTTGGAAATTTTAAAAAAAACTAATACCCTATGCTTCTGCAAAACTTTTTAATGCATTTGTGGTGATAGTAGTTATCGACTGTGTCATCCTTCATCTATGAAAAGGTACCCCGACATAGAAGGTACCCTACATGTCTTATATACTAGTGAATTAGAATTGTATTTTTGTAGTGGTAGATGTGACCTACAGTACTCCTCCACCAGGATTATATCTGTGATAGAATTCGATGAACGGATAGCACTAGTTGATTCATGGCTCCTTTGTGAGAAGCCGGGAGAGCTGTATTAAGATCACTGTACTCTTAAATGCTGAACGTGAGAGCTGTATTAAGTTCACGGCCGTGGTCTCTCCTATGTTGACATAAGCAGTCGAGTGTATGCAGGTCGACGTTGTGTGTGATCGAGACTGAGTAGCAACAGAGCGAGAAGGTGGATTATGTCGCAGTCCATCAATGGGAACCATCCATTGAAGTAGCCGTGCTCAGATTTAGGTCGGAGTTTCTGTCAAGGTCGGCGTGTTCACGTCACGTCCAGGTCACCAATGTCGAGATAGTAGTTATCGAAAATATCAACCTTCATCCATGAAAAGGGACCCCAACATAGAATCGAGTTATCATGTCTTATACACGAGTGAATTGGAATTGTATTTTTTTAGTGGTAGATGTACTACACATTCTTCAATCAGCAAACTTAATTCAAAGCAAATTTTATCAAGTTGTGTTGCAGAGAAAAATGTATCATTGTCAATTTAGATAAAATTTAGCAAATTCTCATTTCTTTCTTTAAATCAACTTTTGCAGTTTTCTTCCTCTTTTTTTTGGCAGGACTGTGGGGGCATTTAGTTATGAAGTCTCAGTTATTGTTCTCATTTAAGTTCAACAGAATGAACTTATCTGTCAGAGATGTATAGGGATAAAACATGAAGGGTTTGTAAAAAATTTTATGAATTACAATTTGATAAAGGGATAAACAATGAAGCCTTCTTCCTATTTTATTTTGAACAGTGGTAAAGTAAGGAGATGCATAACATTGATAACTACAAGAAAGAATTATAAGTGAAAAAGTAAAAATTAACTTTTCACAAAACTATTTTTGAAAAGTTTCCAATACCTTGAAAATAATATCATGGTGGTTCTTTTGTGATCATGAATTGTATTTTTGAATTTGAAACATTAATTTAAGTCAAAAATTTAAAAAAAGTTTTGATTACAACATGTGATGATTATTAAATACATGGCTGCTAACATGGATAGGAAAAAAATCCAGTAGATTTTGCAAAATAATATAAATTCCGTGATAATTGTTGCATAATGTACTAAATATATTACACATAGGGAATTTCAGGGATTTTTATAGTCATCAAAATAGAAAAACTGCAATATTTTCCAGTTATGATGGACATTAAATAAACTTGAAATGCTATGTATTATGTACACTCATAGTTTTTAATAGTAATAGGCATTTAATTCATCAAAATTAGTTGAAAGACTTTTCAATTAATTTAAAAAGGAAGTTCTGAACAGTTTAGAACAAAAAAAAAGTTTTAAACTGATTTCTATAAATGATGCTTGCCTCATTATGCGTCAGTAATATATATTTAAATATTCAAGAAAGCAAATCAGTGCAAAAATTCTATTTCAATAGGGATTTTTTTAAGAAACTTACTCAATTTTAGGGAATTTTCTAAAATTGTACTTAAACTAGGAAATTTTTCATTAAACCAATAGTCTACCGAAAAACCCAGTAGAGTTGGGAACTATGTAAATATTAGCATGAAATAGTTTAGAGAGTTAAAAATAGGACACATTTTAATAAAAGAGCTAATGTAAGGCAATACTGACAGATTAAAAGTAGAATATCTTCTCAGTCACAAAAACTATATGTTGTGAGAGTGCCTTATATTTTACAACCAAGTTTATTTTATTTTGTTTTTTAAATGGGCTATAAAATACAGAATAATAGTTTTTCAAAATTATTTCTCCCTATATTGATAAACAGAGTCGCGATGACTCAGGGGATAGAATGTTCGCCTTCCAATGAGGTGAATCGGGTTTGAATCCCCAGGGATGGCTCGTAACGACCACAGTGCTGACGTGAAATGCCCTCAGAGGTAGACAGATCATGGGTTAGAGTCCCTTTGCCGTTAGGCTAACCGTGGGAGGTTCTCGAGGTCTTCCTCTTCATATAATGTGAATTGGGGTTAGTTGCATTAAAAAGTCCTCCAAAAAAAGCAAATTTCTCCCAATACTTGATCTAGAAGTTCCCTTGTCTTCTGGACTGGGTTCAAAATTACAAGACTACTGAGTTGAACATTACTAGCCGTAAACCCTGAAATTGGGTCGGCTGTTCAAGGATGGTTATAAAATAAAATATATTGATATACAAATTTTGTCCATTGGTTCAAAATAATATATCTGTTGCTCCATTTACCAACCCAATTGGTTTGTCTATATAGTGCTAAACAGAGATGCAAAAACAGGAGTCAATGATATCATGAAAAAGTACAGACAAGTGCTACATAGTGCACAATTTTTGGAAAATTATGCATACTTGTAAAATATTAACAGACATATGATTGAGGAAGAACAAATTATATGAATTTTTTTTAATAATGCAGAGTTTTTTAAGTAATTATTTTTTTTTCTTTTTGTGCATAGAAGATACGATAAATAAAAGACTATCATTTTCATGCACAAAAGTAAGAATTATAAAATTTAAAGACAGAATCTAATGAATTTTTCTTCTCATTATCTAATGAAGCTTTTCTAATGAATTATTAATATCTAATGACTTTTTTTCTCATCAACACATAATATATGCAATAATAAATAACAATGTGATATTTGGTTTTTGCCCAGCATATGTTTAAATTTATCTGTGTGTTCAGCAAAAAAGAAAGAAAGAAAAAAAAACATAGAATGGGGGCTTCAAACATAGAAAACAAGCTTCAAAGCCAGACAGCTGATAGTTTGCTTAGGAGAGTTACAGGAAAAAAATTAAAATAATTACCAAGCACAAAATCAGCCTGTCTAACTGAATAACATGGCATTTCCAAATTAGGTCATTCAAGGCATCAATGTACTAAAAAAAAAATCAGAAATGAATCAGATACTTTTTATACCACAAGCAATTAACAAACCATTACAATATTTGTACAGATCACAAATTCTGAAGTTTAATAAGTCCATTTTAATTTATTATAAATAAACTAGTACAGTTAACAAATTTAAGGAGTAATCAAGATATATTAGTATTTGAGCTTTAATACCATGAATGAATCATAATCATGATTCTGTAAACATCAATAAATTAGAACACTGAAAAGGGTAATTAAGGGGCATTAATCTTAGAGATTCAATAATTGCTTAAGACAGTTTTATTTGTTTCCTTCAGTTATTGAGTTATTCAGTTTGAATTCGGAAAAAAAAATTCTTATGGAGGTGTTTTATTGAACTTGATTTCACATTTTAACTATCCTAAATTTTACACACACATTATAACAACACTATAAATAAAGTAACAGGTAATTAACATTTTATTTTTTTGAATTTAAATTAATTTAACACTATAGCTGTCAAGTTAAATATGCAGATCAAAAATGTCTCGCAAAAGAACATTTTCTATTGAATATTGAGAAAATAATTAAAATTTCAATTGTGATTCAAAAATTTCTAATAAGTAAATCATTCACATATTATTTAAAAGATTAAAATTAAATTTACTGTAAAATGAAACACACCATAATATTTCTAATAAATAAAAAACTTTCAACATTAAAAAATTATTACAATCTTTACACTTTACAATTATTTATTTGTACAATTATATTAATTATATTTACAATTATATTAAATTTTACATTTTACAATTATTACAATCTTTACATTATTACAATTTTGAAATTTTTATGTGATAAGTGATAATTTCTGAAAAAGCTACTGCATACCTTCAATTGCTATTAAAAATTATCGTAACAAGTAATTAACATTTTATTTTATTGAATTTAAATTAATTTAACACTATTGCTGTCAAATTAAATGTGCATATAAAAAATGTCTTACAAAACATACTCTATTGAATAGTAAGAAAATAATTAAAATTTTAATCAGGATTTAAATAATTTCGAATAAATAAATCATTACATATTATTTAAAAGATTAAAATTAAATTTTCTGTAAAATTAAATGTACTATATATTTCTAAAATATAAAAAAAACTTTCAATATGCTACTGCATACCTTCAATAAACTTTTAATAAAGCTACTGCATACCTTCAATAGCTATTGAAAATTATTGTAAGCAACAATGAAAATAAAGAGCTACCTTATTCACAAGATTTCCACCAACAGAATTTGCAAACTCAAAGACTAAGAAATCGGCAAAAGTTCTCAAATGAGCAGATAGGGCTCTAGCACCTATTCGATCCAGAATTCTGCAAAAAAAAAAAATTCCCCTCATTTCAAATTATAAATGAATAATAACCACTCATAAAATTTATTAGAAATAAGAAATGCATAACAAATCCAATTAGCATGATTTAGGGCTAGGACTGGGCGGTATAAGAAATTTTATATCGTGATGCATCGTCAGTTTTGCATCGCGATATAGTATTTTTGAATTTCATTTACTTGTAAGGCACAGAAAGTAGGATTTCTAAGAAAACTTCATACTCAGATTAAATCAATTTATGAATTTGAAGATATATATGTTTTGCTAAAGAAAGATATTAATGTTATATTTTTTAAAAATGATCACGCAAATACCAAAAGATTTCTTAGCTTAAAAATAAATAATAAAAAAAATAATAAATTAGAAATTTATCAATATAATATTTACCTAACAATATAGAAAGAAAATTTAAAAAATAAGTTCGTTAAAAATTATTTGCAGGCTTAAAACAAAGTGCTAAATAAATTCTTAAAAAAACGCTTTTAAAACAACCCTATTTTTTATCATTAGATATTATTTCACATAAATAATTAAGTTAAATTGAATAATTACCGAATTCTGAACGAAAAAACAAAGTAAGGTNTATCTGCAACAATTTTTATTCAAGACTCACTGAGTACAATTTCGTTTTGGTAGGTGTTACCAATTATGGTTATTTGTACAAAAATTGATGTTTGAAATATTGCAATAAATATTGACTTTTCATGATGATGTAGAAATACATCAGTATCTTTTTTTAAATACAAAAAAATCTTATTCCTTTTACAGAGGCTTAAAAAGCCAAAGAACGTTTACAAACGCAAGCATGAATCCGAGCCTCCGAGCTTCTTTCTTGCAAATACGAGAACTGGACGTTGATCACTAGTTCGGGATAAAAGGATCCATTGTCAACGTACCCAATAACTTGCACAAGACCATAGACTGTGTTCCACGCAATATAAATGATTCATTCACTATTCATGTAAAATTGAAAAAAAGCCAAACCTTCAAATTATATATCATATATGAACTTGTGAATCCGAAACGGGTATATGATGCAGCTTATAATCTCCATCAAACACCATTGTATCGATCCGAAAATGTTAATATTGCTCTCCGTTGGTTGTTCAATGTCTATTCAGTCATCAAAAGATTTTACACAGAATGTGTCCGAGTTGCATTCAAATATGTCTGCGAAATTGTGTATCGAGCAGTTCAGGATTAGCAGTTAAAGATGTTCAAGATGAAAACACAAATTTTTCTTTTCCAAAAAAAATTAGACAACTATTTCGCCAATGGGTAACGTGTGATCACCTTGCAGCTATCACAATTTTCTTTCGTAATGAATCATATTTATATTATTTTTTATTTGATTTCACAAAATGTTATAAACTTTTATGTCTTATTTTCTTGCATTAACTACATTTAAGTTGATTTCAAATATTATTCGTTAGAAATAAAACTTTAAGCAAGCATTTAAGGGTTGAAATTGCTTTTCTATAAAAATCGTTTTCATTATTATTACTCAAAAAGTTAATTTTTAGGAAATGCATTAACTAATGTTTCAAAACTTTAGAAAAGCCATTTTGCTTATTTATTTATTTAAATGTTTGCATAATTTGCGCATATTATAAAGATATTATTAGTAGAAAATATAGTGAGCAGTAGTAGCGAAATAAAACCAAAAATTTTAAAATAAATGTAATTGTTATAAAACTTTTACCAACATTTTTTAAAATTCTAATTTATTAAAATATTAATACATTACATTTGTAATCACTAGAGTAAACATTTTCTGAAACTATGGAAATTTCAAAAATTAATAATAACAAACATAAAATATGTGAATATTGATGAACTACACTGTATTGTATTCACAGAAATATTAAGGAGATATAATTATAGACTATGTCAACCTTCAAAAAATATCTCAAGATAGAATCGAGTTAACATGTCGTATATACCTTCCATAATTTTATCTGCATACCTGGTCAACATTGGAGGAATAAAATGACAGAGATTTTTACTAGCGACGTTTTTTAGGCTATGAGTAAAGTTTTGATACATTATGCATAATCATGTAAGTCAAAAAGAGATATTCAAAATTATAGATAATTTAAGCATTCACATTTAACAAAAAATATGTATATAAATCTTACTCTAAAGAAGATTTTTTAAACCATTATGTATAATTACTAAAGTTTTTTTTATAACCGTTGTTAAACAGCCGACCTAATTTTGGGTTTAGGGCTACTAGTGTTCAACTCCGTAGCCTTGTAATTTTGAACCTAATCTAAAGACAAGGGAACTCCTGGATTAATCAATTATTGGGAGAAATTTGTCTTCGCGGAGGACATTTTGATGGAACCAACCCTCATTTGAGTTACATGAAGAGGAAAACCATAAAAACGACACACGGTTAAGGGGTACTTAACTATAAACATTTAACATACTACAGTACTGGCAATAGCATCATCATGTAGAGGAAGAAGAGAAGTATTTTTGCCATTAACGGATATTTTATTGCCAAAAAAAATTTTCTTTACAAAAATTCTTTAACAAATATGGAGAAATTTGAATATAAACACGTAAACAAGAGATAGTCGTAAAACACAGGAGTATTCCTCAAAGAAAAACAGGACTCTTGGCAGGCATGCTCACTTAGGCCTGAAGGACCTCATTCCTATTGCAGTGTGCAATGCCAACTGAAGACACTCAGTAGTGTAAGACCGCCCAACTTTGTGCAGCCCCCAGACTGATTTTTTTTGCCACCAAGCCTGCCAATTTCATTTACGTAAGAGGTATGATTGTGAGCATATAATCAAGAAAATTAATTCATATTGGAACCTAATAACAATTTGTGTCATACAAAATAAAAAAAAAGATGGGCACACTTACCACAAGAACAATGGCGAAGAGCCTTGGAGGGAAAAGTGTGAAATGATGTCATTTTCATTGCTCATTGCTGAAAAATTCAAAGATAAGATTCAAGATAATTATACCACCAAAAATATAAGTACTTATCATTGAAAAGTAGTTTCATTTGTATATAAGTTATGCACGTGTTTTGTTTTACAAGAAGCAGAGCATGTGTTTGGTCGGTCTTTTTTCATTTGAAGTTGGTTGATGACGCATGACTCATGAAGTCATTCCTTATCCATAGTACAAAAGTACTTAAGCTCGAGTTGAAGATGGTTAGACTGTATTTTTACCTTTTTTTGTCGTTCTGCTTCTCTGTTCGTTAGAGTACAATGTGCCTGTTTTTTTTTTAATGGATTCTTTGTTTCTGTTTTAATGAAAGTTAGTATTTATTCAGCTTGACATGTTTGCGGCTGTTTCAGCTGTCAAATTGAATTCGATTGTTCTGATCACTGGTTCGTAAAAAGTTTTTTTTTTTTTTCCTTTCTGGATAGGCTTTTATAAATGCCACAAGATTCAAGACAAGTTTTTTAAATATTTTACATATAGGGAATTTTATGGATTTTTAATCAACAAAATAAAAAAAAAACTGAAATACTTTCCGATAATGATTAACATTAAATGAACTTGAAATGTTATGTATTATGCTTACTCATACTTTTAAATAATTATAGGTATTTAATTCATCAAAGATAGTTAACTGATTTTTATAAATAAGGCTCGTTTCTTTATGTATTAGTAAAACTTATTTAATTGTTAAAGCAAGCAATAATCTGCACAAAAATTCAATTTCAATAGGAATTTAAGGGAACTTTCTCAATTTTAGGGAATTTTCTAAAATGTACAAAAACCAGGAGAATTTTTATTAAACCAGTAGACCAGTAAAAACTGGCTAAATCCAGTAGAGTTGGCAGCTATGAAAAAAAAAAACATTTTTTGTACAGTCGGACCTGTTTATCTTGAAAGGCAAAAAATTTGAGATAAAGAGGTTTTGAGTTACACAGGTACTTTAAAAAATTTAATTTAATTAAGAAATTTAATTAAAAGTGCTTTAATTGTCTTCAGTAAAAAAATACAGGCATTTCTGTAAATTAATTATACCACATATATCTATTTCATAATAAAAATTTTAGCATACCTTTAACACTGAAAATAATCTTTTTGAAGATTTCTGACATTTACCTTCTTTGTTTGTTATGTTGTTTGGGCATTTGTGCTCGATTATTAGAAATTCGAGAAACAGAGGTTTTTTTAAAAAAAAATTGAGATTGACATGGAAAATAGATTGATTTTAAATAGGAAATGTAAAGAATTTTAGAAATTTTGACATATAGTGGTTTTCGAGACAAAGAGGTTTAACTGTATTTAAAAACATCTTGAAATAAACAAAAAGACATTTATTTTTATTCAAATGCCTTTATTGCTGTAAAATTATTGCATATAAAATGCATTGACAAGATTGCAAAACTAAATGCCTGATATTGATCAATGAATGAAAATTATTAACAATGAACTGAATAGAACGAAAGGTTCATACTTTTCCATTTCCGATATTCCTCTTCCACTGAACGTTTGAGCTGAGCTTTGTTTTCTTTTGTCGTCTGATGCAAGGCAAAAAAATCAGCAAGAACTTTGGGGAAGCACTTGAGGGTGAAACTTGACCAGCTATGGGGAGTGTGTTGCATAATTGTTGTAAGAATTTCCTTACACCATGTACCAGACAAGGACTCAGAACCTACAAAAACAGATTATTATAAAGGTCAGTGCATAAGTAAACTTTTTAAACCATCTGATTTTTCCGAACTATTAATGAAGGGGATTGACTTTTTATTTGTAATAAAGTCAAACCTTTGTAAATACAGATGGATTATAAACAATGAGATCCATATAAAAACCCAAGGCTTTTCTAAAACTATTTTTAACAAGTAATCTATAGTTCATATTGCATTTTCTCTCATGTTATCTCTACATATAATGGTTCTCTTTTGTAAACAGTTCTTTAAATTACCTCCAGAAAAAAAATTAAGAATCAAAGAAAGTCAAGATAATTTATTCTAGAAAATTTATAAAAAGTATAACACAATGGAAACTTTTACAGCCTACCATAAAGCTACGAAGTTAAATTATTCCTGAACATCATATGTGTCACATTCAATAACATTAGCATGCACCACTTTGCAAAGGATTCTACTTTAGAGCGATTTCACAGTATTGTGCATGTTGCGGACATGGCATTTACAAAGTTTAATTAATCATAATTAAATAAAATATTGAGAAAGGTGACTTTTGTTTGTATTATAAAATCAGAAGACGTGTTTTCTTTTGTTTTATGCGTATTTAAAAGTTTTTTAACTTTTAAAATAAAAATTTTAAGTGTTCGGACAAGACGCTAAAAAATATGGTTTTTAGAAAGTTTTTCTACATTCACCAAAATCTCTGAATTTCATGAAATAAATAAAAAATTAGATAACATTGCAGCATGTATTTGTATAAAATAAATCACAAGACTTTTGAAGAAATAAAATTAATTTAATTAAAAATTACCAAGTTAAAAATAATGTGTATGTCGCGGACATGACCTTGAGCAGGCCACCAAATCGTATGGCTATCAAACAGTACAGCTACCCACTGGCCTTCTTCCAAAAATTTAGCTGATGTTAAAGCTTGTTGTTCTGAAGTTACAGCAAGTTTTGAAGGCAGTTTAGTAAATAATACAACTAGGCGCATGATTTGGGGACTAGAGAAAGGAAAAATAACATCACAACAGAATATAATAGAATTTACCAGTGACGTGTATTGCTCTGGCTAATGTGAGCACCAACACTTTGTTCAGCTCCTCAGATTCATTGGAGAGAAGAGATTTTGGTTCAGAGGGGAGACGAGAGAGCTGAGGCTGAACTTCAGCACTACCCATACCAGCAATAAGTTTCAAAGCAGTACTCTCCACGCTGAAACACAAAACATTTTAATACCTATCACACACAAAACATACTATTATTTACATTCTTTCGGTAGTGTCAGAGACAATTTTTCACAGTTGTTACTAAATGCAAAATAAAACATGCAATTGGTATTTTTAAAGCTACATTTCTCCATACACTAAAGTAAGGTCCAACAGATTAAGTTGAACGAAAATTAAGTATCTATAAAAATATCAGATTGAAAGTTTTGAAGTTAAGAGAAACTGCATTGTACATAGTATTAGAAAAGGTGGGTTTTCGATAGTGCAGTCCCTTGAAATGCTGCTTGACGCTGATGTTATTTTGGAGAATGAGGTAGAGCCAGATAATGAAGAGTTATTAGAATATTCGCAATATTCTAATGATGTTTTAATTTGCAAGACACAGGCCGTTTCAATTGCGAATATTATGGAATCTTCCGGTGAAAGCAGTTACGAAGATGTAGCGAAATCTGTATGATTTTCTTAATCCCATTATGAAGCTGTGGTTATGTTACAGAAACTCAAAGTTTTTTTTTTCATTTCAGGGATATGAAGGTCAAGAAAAAGAGATAGATAGCAACTGAGATGATGGAAAATTCGTTGCATTCGTTAAAATAGAAGACTTCGAAACAAGTGAAAATATCTGACTTTTTTTTTAAAATCAAAATGATGTACCTTCTAAATAATTCATTAAAATATTAGATCATATTTAATTTTCAAAATTTATTTGTTTATCTTTTAGTTTACTTAGTAAATAAGAAGATAAATATGTATTATTATGCTATTTTACTTGATTGCAATTTTTGCATACAACAACCAAAGTAATCAATACATGTCACAAGCTTATTGTTTCACCAGATTGTTACTGCAAAAGATCAGGAAAACTTTGTTTCATAGTTTTCCTCAGTGAGTAGCACCATCTGTTGACGAACCTCACAACAAATTTTGAAACTTTCTCTCCTTGAATTATGAAATAATTGGGGATGAAAATAACACAGCCAAATTTTTCAATAAGCACCTTTTCTAGCACTCAAAATATATTTTCAAGGACTTAAAAAAAACATTATAATTAGACAGAGTTGGCAAGTTCTTATTTGTTTGCCAGTGATGATGACGAGTCACCAACGATGAAATTAACAAGAGAAAAAAATTTTCTATCGCTATCAGAGAAAAAAATTTGACAGTTTAAAAAAATTACAATTGTTTAGTGGAATATGAAGGTGGAATATTCGGTGGTGGAATATGAAGTCTGAAATTGAGAATCTCTTACAAAATGCAGCAGAGTTGCACATAAGAGACAAAAATCCGTCCCACTGAATCCAGCTCAGTATATGCAACTGCAGATCCACAAGAACTTCATCAAACATGCAAAACGAACGATGTTTTCATACACTACGGACCGAGGGTACACCGAAATAGATTGGGGTTTAATTAATTGTGAAAACCTTGAATAGGACAATGTCTTTTTGCATAGTTCGCGGCAAAAATCAACATGGTAAAGAAAAAATATCTCATTTTGGAAGAGGGAAAATTAAGCACTTTGTAAAAACACCCATTGAAAAAAAGCACTTTTAAAGAATGGTACACAACCTTCTTTAACCTGTAATACTTACCACAAGTGAAGTTGTGTCTGATTTGTTTGAGGCACGGCTGCCAGGCTGTGAAGATGATTGAGAAGCTGGACCCTGTAGTGAGGTTGAAAATGATGCAACCTGTAGCTGAACATCTCTAGCAATGTGTGCAGAATACCCCAAGCGTGGCTGCGAAACACGATCGGCAACAGGTGTGCTGTAAAGACACACATTTTTTTAAAGGCAGAACTTGTCTTAAGAGATTCAATTCACACACACTGAGCTATAAAATTTGACCTTACTAATGAAACCTTTAATACCCAGAGATTCGATTTCACTGTAGACCAAAAGGCGACTATACGTTTCCACCAGCGCCGGAGAAAGGCTGAGCGATGACTTGGACTGGGCGAGTTTCATGACATGAGTAACAATATTGTGAATGAGACTAGATGTAAAATAACAAAATAATGTACAGCAAACAACTTAAATCATACAGTTTTTTTTAATCACTCTCATAAATTTTTTTAAAAAATTTACTGCCCGGTGTTTTCCCTGTATATATTATACACAATATATTAAGAGAAAACAACAATTACTGTGTTCTTGTGTGAGCTATATTAGGCTAACTCTATTTATAAGTTTTAATTGCTGCAAAAACAGCTGAATGCTATAGTAAATGAAATAGTACCATCCTTAAATATCCCATAGATTAGGTTTTGAGTGGTCACCATTTTTTAAAAGACAAATATAAGAAACAAAATTCCTTGCATTTTCCCAGTGCGTAAAGAAAAACTAAAATTTCCTTGATATTTTAGGTAATTTTTAAATTCCCTGTATTTTCCAAGTTTTCCCTGCTCTCCCTGTGGAGTGGCACTGATTTCTATCATACAAAAACAAAAAAATGCAAATTTTTTTTAATGTAATGCAAAGATAACTGATTAAAATATCCCCAAGACAAATTTCAGTAATTAAGTTAAAAATTCAGAGGATTTGGTAACTATAGACAAATATGGAAATATTTTACAGGCATTTTTATACTTACTTGTTTAGTGCATGTTAACAGAAACAAAATACTTAACAGCTAATAGATATAATATAATAAATAAAATAGAAAGTAGCTACCGTATATTCCGGCGTATAACGCACACTTTTAATACCAAAAATAACATTGGAATTTGCGGGTGCGCTGTATACGCCGAATATAAAAAATTATAGATTAAAAAAAATTTAATATAGAAAAATACTTTTATTTTAAAGGAATAACATACCTTTATCTATATACTTTATTGATTTTCGTTATTACATAAATATAGTTCATTATATTCGCCTTCCGTTATTTCTTCAGGCACGTCATCACAATCTGTTTCGTCTTCATCATCTGTGTTACCCTCATCCATAAATAAAGTCATCTTCTGATCCGTCCAGATTATTTGAAATGCTGCATTTTTTGAATGATTTTCTAACCATCTCAGGCTTAATTTCATCCCATGCTTTTAATATCCATTCGGACACTGTTTCCAAACTTGTATGACGCATATGTCCTCCTTTCGTAAAGGTTTTATCGCCCTCCAACATCCAAGTGTTCCACAGTTTTTTTTAAATTGCCTTATGGTTTGTTTAAGCAGACGTCCAATGGCTGAACTAATGGTGTCAATCCGCCCGGAATAACTGCTATATCGGTGTTACATTCTTTCAACAATTTTTTCTGTATTATCTGTAAGGTGGGACCTAAACATGTCCCACACTAAAAGGCTTTCCGGTTTTCTATAGGTACTAGACGAGATATTGCACAGGTACAATCCAAATTTTCGTGGGTGTTATACGAAGAGTATATCTTAAAATTTAAAAAAAGTTATTAGAAATTACGGGTGCACGTTATACGCCGGGGCGCGTTATGCGCCGGAATATACGGTACTTAACTAGTTGACTACAAATTTTATATGGCTATATTCTTAACATTGATTCATAAAATCAATTTTAAACAGCCTTAAATTTCAGATAACTTGAGAAACAAAATAATATATGTGGAAAAACAAAAGATGCAGTAGCAATGGACCAAGGTTTGACTCTTTAAGGAAATCAGAGCAAGTTAAAATTAGTAGTCTTAAGAAAATCAATAATATAATTAGACGAAATATTTTATTATCTAAGATGCATAAAACTGTGCTTTAAATTTTTGCGAAATTATTGTAAAAATATGCACATGTTGTTAAAAAAATTTTTTAAAGTTCTTCCAATTATAAACAATGACAGAAATAATTAGGAATAATTTTTTTTTCTTTTACCATTTTGACTTAAACAATTATTTGCATTTTTTAAACAAGCATAACATATTGACATATGCTTGGGTAGCTGAATGGTGATAGTCACTGTCCCTAAGGAGACAGAGATAGTGAGTTCGATCCTCACAGTTCGAAAGAAATCTAAATATGTATATAAGAGAACTATTTAAGAATTTTCACCACACCAACGAATGAGTTGAACCACAGCAACTGAAGGGAGAACATCTCCAAAACAATATCTCCGTTTTAGTGTTACAAGAGTTTCGGCATTAATTTGTTTTGTAATTTGTCTGTAAATATCTCTGCCATTGAATATAAATAAATAATTTCAGAGCTAGCCTGGTGTTTTTTATTTTCTTGGAAAATGGTTACATGCAAGGGTGCTGGCAGAATAATATAAAACGAAGCGCAACCCTCTAACAAACTACCCTCCCTCCTCCAGAAAAAAATTTAGAATATTTTGTTATTACATATATTTTCATCGGTTAATTTTTCTCAAGATACATTTCTTCATTGTTAACAAGATATTTAAAAAAAAATATGAATTTCTTGTGCTTGCAAATTTTGCCACTAGAAACTGTACTGATGGAGCTGGCATGGCTACTGACTTTGAAACACAAATAACTACAAACAGTAGTTTCGTATACTAACTTGTTTGTGCACGCTTAGCATTGGTATTTATTGTGTTATTGAAGTTTTACAGTTGTGAGAAGTCAGTTTGTGTTATACACCTTTGTTAAACTAAATAGCTAATAGAAAATATATTATTTATAGTTTATTGAATGAAATTTAAAAATATAGCTTAGATATCTGCCAAGTTTGTGCATGCTCAGTGTGCATAAGAAAAGAATCAAAGATGACTCAGAATTAATTGAAAAAGTTATAAACAGATTTGGACAGCAAACAAGACGATTACAATTCTTGTTTGATTAAACAATTTTTTAATTGTTATGCATCAATAATTACTTAATTATTTGTTTTTCCATAAAAATATGTTTAATAAAAAGATTTTATAACAAAATTTTTCTGTATCTCTTTAATTGTTT
>NC_092208.1:4083859-4123468 GCF_043381705.1 Parasteatoda tepidariorum | reverse complement strand
TTCTTTGTTATCTATACAGAGCTGATAAGAATGACTGGAATTTCCTTATCAGCTATGAGCTTTCATTCACACCCCACCTCTACCTCTTCATCTACTGCTTCATTGTTGGAGAAGAGTTGTGGTTTTGCATTAAAATTTTTATTCTAAGCGATTTTTTTTAAATTTTTTCTTTTGAAATTTTTTCTGAGGAACTGGACGTATGAGTCCGGATTTTAGAGATTTCCGGATTTCAGAAGTCCGGATTTTCGAGGTCGTACTGTATCTATAAAACCTCCAATGTTTCAAGAGAGAACGTCAGTTGCCTTGTTCCTAGCGTAACTGAAATGTCTCAAGAAATATGTTTGACTTCCTGAACTGATTATTTCTACACAACAACATTTCACTATTCATAATTCTTGCTGTCAAAAAAAAAAGTATAGATAAAGAATCTCACCGAACCCAGCTTAGTAGACGCACGTGCAGACTCGTAAGTATTTCATCAAACCTGCAAAGTGATTGGCACTTTCATATGTTAACGGCCAACGGTACACCAAAATAGATTGTGGCTGAATGAATTGTGAAAACGTTGAATAGAACAATGTGAAAAGCACGCTTTTACAAAATAGACGACAAAAATCGACATTCTCTATCGAAAAGGGAAAATAAGGCACTTTTTAAAAACACTCAATGAGAAAAGCACCTTTAAGGGCTTTTAAAAAACAAAAATCGAAGATAAGCAGTTTTTCAAAAAGCTACGCACCACGTCCCTAAGGTCTTGTAAAACCCTCTTGATTAGTACTATACACATTGTACCACAGTGCCACCCCTGTAGTCTGAATTCAGGTTGTGCAACTCAATCTCTCAAAATCACTTAGATTTAAAAATATTCATTGTTAAAACAATAGTTATGTACCTCATTTTGGTGTGGACAGTGAGAGAATCTAGTACACTCATAGACAATGGTTTTATAGGACCCTGTACAGCTGCCCCTGCACTACTCAATTGCTGCTTTTGAGTTCCCTGCACTGCTTCCACCAGAACTCCCATAGGTCTTGTAAAACACTCTTGATTAGTACTATACGCATTGCACAACAGTGCCACCCTGTAGTCTGAATTCAGGCTGTGCAACAGTCCCTCGTCGTTCAAACTCAACTGGAGGTACCTGAAATCATAAAAAAGACAATTTGTATAGGTAATATTCATAGTAAAAGTTTTCTAATAATTCTGAGCAAGTTCACTAAAAGGCCTCAGTAAGAGTCAAAAGCATAAAAAGCAATGGTCTCTTAAATATATATATAATTTTTTAAATTGCTTAAAAGACAGTTAAAAATTCGTTAAAAAAATTGCATACTTGACCCAAGCGCGTTGACGGTTAAAATACAAAAGAAAAAAATTCCACCAGATAAAATGGAAACAAAAAAAAATTATAAAAAATCAAGAATTTTTTAAAAAATAAAAATTTTTTAAAAAAAACTGAAAAATGTTTTGATGCAAGAATGTGAACAATTTAATCATTGACTCAAGTAATGATTTTATGCACTTGGTTTATTTCTTTAAAAAAAATACCAAATTTAAATCATCAACAAAAAGAGTAAGGTAACTTAACTTGTTTTCAAAAGTATTTTGGGAACTAAGAACAAAAAAATCTTTATTTAGGACTAAAATGATTTAAAAATGTTTTGAACAAACATTGTCACAAAATCTGATATTTATTTTCATATATATATATGGATTAATAAAAAACAATGAAGCAAAGAATTGTTCATTGTCAACAGACACCAAAAAATTAAGAAATAAGCATAAAAACAATGGGGTTTTAAATATTTTTCTTTAAAAAACAATATATTTTCTGCGTATAAATTGTTTGTTAAAAAAGATTACATACTTGACCCCAGCACATTGATAGTTAAAATACAAGAGTTTTTTTTTCTCCAGCAGATAAAATGGAAACAAAAAAAAAGTATAATAAATCAAGAATTTAAAAAAAAATGTTTTGATGATAGATTATGAACAATTTAATCATCATTGACTCAATTCATCATTTTACTCACTTGATTCATTTCTTAAAAAAATATTAAATTTAAATCAACAAAAAAAAAGAAAGATAACTTATCTTACTTTCAAAATTATTTTGAGAAGGAAGAACCAAAAATTCTTTATATAGTACTGAAATGATTTAAAAATGCTTTAAACAAACATTGTCATGTAATCTGCTATTTATTTTCATATCTGATATTTCTGATAATCTGTCATTTATTGACATACATATACTGATTAATAAAAAACAAAGAACTGTTCATCGTCGGCAGACATCAGAAAATTAAGATACAAATTTTGAACGATAGATTACAATTGAAAACAATATTTTATCGCAATTACGACTGACCATATCATATCTATGAATAAAAATAACTATAAATTGGGTACTTGCCAGCTGGTGACATATGGTACGCAAGTAACAAAAGCATCAAAATCGTAAATGCATAATGAAAAATTTGCTACTTCAAATTTACAGTTGTCTATAATGTCCTTTTTATAGACCATTAAATGAAAAATGAGGTGGTCTTTTTGGGCCACAAAAATTTTCCTTGCAACCTTTAAAAAAAAAATAATAATAATTACTCTAAGTGTGAAGTGAGAGCGACAGGTAATCTTCTCTGCAGACTGACTTGTTCCAATTGAGCTTTCTTCATCAAATGAATCCAGATGGAGGTGACTGCCAAGGCGTGAGTGGAACTCGCTTTTGAGACGTCGGGGAAGGGCAAAGGCTCCTTCTCCGGGTACAGGAGATCGTAGAGTTTCATGACGGGGAGAAAATCATTCAGGTGGTTCTTTTGTATGCTGCCAGAGATGAACTGTAGCAGGACCCACATCAAGTGGTCTCTTCCTTTGCGGAAATTTCGACCCACCAACTGAAACAAATATTTCAATTATTAGGTAAAATTGCTTCTTTTACTTTTAAGGTCGCAAATGGTTCTGAAGTTGTTCACAGACAAACGCTTCATTCCATTGTTATAAATTTTGCCGTCACCATACAGTTAGATAATTGCGATTTATCTTCATTTACTGTCACTTGAAATATATTTATATCTGACACACACAATTACCATATACTCTCGATATCTCAAACTTTCATGCTTCGAAAACCTTGTTACGTTGAAAAAATATTTTTCCCTTGGAATTACATATCCACATAATGTTCATGTGAATCTCTATGTTGAAGGATTTTTTCTCAAAACTATATTATGTTGAACATTTTAGGAAATAGAAAATGAATTTTTTTCAGAAAAATCACAATGTAAGTTTATTGTAAACCGATTATTTTCTATTTAATGCATAATTAAATTTTGTCTTACTTAAAATTTTGTATATTTGCAGAAAATTAAATACTTTTAATTACTAGAATTCATTCAAAAAATACTTTTTCATTAAAAAAAAAACACTTTTTGTACAAATGTTTTCCTTTTTATCAATAATTGATGTAGCAAATATATATATAGTATATATTGTGAAAAGTGATTACTCATATTCAAAATTTATGCATTGTGATATCATATTAAAAATTGGGTTTTCAAAAATCGTGCAGAATTTCATAGCAATAACCGTTGAAAAGGTGATCGAGAAACAAAATAGACTTACAATGGAATCTATACAAATTGAGCCAGTTAAAGAATGATAACTCAAATTTGCAATTCAGAATTTTTTATTTTTTAAGAAAAAAAGATACTTTTGTGTTCAGAAGCTTTTCAATCCAATTTGTACGAAAAAAAAAGCATTGCCAGGAGTACAGAAAAGTCTTCCAATAGTCTTCTTTACCTGAAAATAGTTGCTTTTTTTGAGCATTTTCAGGCAAAAAAAGTTGCCATACTCCCCTCATGCTAAAAATAGTTGCAAATAGTCGCATTTTAGTCACCTGCGGTAACCCTGCTTTATCGAATAACCTTAATTACTGATAATAAAACCAGCTTAGAGTGATGTATGGTGCGTAAAGTAGAAAAGTGAATATAACGAATAAATTCTGATTTTAATGATCAGATTTTCCCGTACAAGTGCACAACTTTAAAGGTTAATAATCCTAACTTTAAATTTGTTAATTAATTAGTGCAGACAATATTTTAAGTAACAAAATCAGACAAAATTATGTATTTTCTTTGAATATGAAGAAGAGCTGTGATCTGAAAGATATTGTCCCATGAGTTTAGGCAGGAGAGTGTTCAAAAGTTTAAACTTTCAATATTAATTTTACTTTTTGAGCATTTTGGAATATTCCACGAACTTTTTAAACAAACTGAAAACTTTTCAGTAAATGATTATAAAATTCATTTTTCCAAAGATAATTCTTAGACAAAAAAAAACTATTTATCATCATTTTATTTTATAATAATTGAAATATTTTGAATTATATATTGTAATATATTGTAATAGTCATATACAAATATTAACTTATAATATAATTTCAAAGTAAGCAATTTTAGATAGCAAATTAAAAATATTTTTAAAAATAAATTTTAAATATATGACTATTTTAAATATACAGAAAAAAATATATATGAAATATATACATATGAAAAATATGTATAAAATACAGATATATAGTTATATACATAGCACAATAAAGACAAAAAGGATAAAAAGAAAAAATAGTGAAACAAAGAAAATTAAGGAAATTCATAAGTTTTAATTACTGCATATAAGCTGCAAGTATATAGAACTCATTTAAATAAGGTAAATCCAAAAATCGATGTTTGATATTAAAATCGCGTGAATATGAATCACGATATTAGCAGATTCCGGCAGTTTCAAATATTAAAAATGGCAAAAAACAATTTAATTGGCGGGAGAAGAATTACATGCATGTAAACGTCTCAACCCGATTCGTTGAAATTTTCAAAAATTACATTTTAGATTCCGGAACTCTTTAATTCTTACTTTAAGTCTTCACTCTTACTTTAAATTTTAGATTGCAGTAACAATTTAGTCAGATTATAAAGTTTTGATTTGCGGAAAGATTCAAATCAATGGTGCTGAGAAACGCAAAATTTGCGGATAAATCACATTCGCTGCTTCAAGTATTTAGACCTGTAAGAAAGATACGAAAAATCCTGAAATTTCAGGGTTTTACTGGAATATTGTTCCTGAGAACTGAAAAATTAATAATGTCACTGAAATAAACATTAAAAGAAGAAGAAATATTATGTTGTCTCTTAAATACAAAATTCTATTTAAAATATTATTGAAAAAAATATTTTCAAACACATACTTTTCCATGTAGTATCATAATAATGTCAGGAAAGCTGGCGTACTGAAACAAGACAAAATAAATGAGTTGGCTAGACAGGTGCTGCCATAATAACTGAGTTGGGCCACCATCTTCCATTGCTTCCACATCATTTTCAGATTTCTCCATGGCCGACACAATCAATTCCACCAATTGTTCTTCCAACACAGGGCATCGCTGCTTTTGCTAGATTTGCACACATGAAACAAGAATTAACAGTCTTATCTTTAAAAATACATTTTAAAGTTTTTCGAATTTTTATTAAAAAATAAAAAAAAAACTTAACAATTGTTAAGAACACATACTAGAAATCAGAGTTGGTATTTCTTTGGGTAGAAACCTATTTGGGAAAACCTAAACCTTCAGTCGGAAAAAAGTAAAAATGACCAAAAAATTTTTCAGTAAAAAGTATTATAAGGATACAGAAGAAACCATTGGGACTTTGATCAATCTGGGGATTATATTTTCGCGGTTAAAAGGTCTTTAAAGTAAACAAAGAAAAAAACATACATTATTTAGCAAAATAACAATAAATAAATGGAAATTAGCATTAATATTTGGACAATAATGTTTTGTTTTTGTTCAAATTACATTTAATTAACAAAAGAGCAATTAATATGAAAAAATAAATGTCATTATTAATACTGAAAGAAAAATGGCAATGTCACTCAAATCTGGAGAAAAAAACACAAATAAAGAGGAAACACAATTACTGTGCTCTTGTGAGAACTATATTGGGCTAACTATATTTATTAGTTTAAATTGCTGGAAACACAGCTGAGCATATTTAAATAATGCTATAGTAAATGAAATAGTATCATCCTTAAATATCCCATAGATCACACTTTGAGTGGTCACCATTTTTTAAAAGACAAAAATAAGAAACTAAGTTCCTTGCATTTTTCCAGTTCGTAAAGAAAAACTCAAATTTCTCTGATATTTTAGATGATTTTTCAATTCCCTGTATTTTCCATGTTTTCCCTGAATTTAAAAAAGCATTATAATATAATTAATTGAAATGACAGGTATAACCAAAACTGGTCTTAATATAAAACTAATTAGTTATGTGATAGAAATTACAATACTTGTTACACAAAATTACAATATAAAATTACACAAAAATACAAGATTTGGTTAGAAAAAATTCATATTGAAGTAATTTTTAGGAGCGAGAGGAATCAATATTTTTCTTGCTGGTGGAAAAAAGCGTTAACCAGTATGAAATATATCTACGTGTCGTGATATATCTACGCCTATAATATGTATTTTAATGAACCCTGAAGAGCATATAAACCCACCCAGATAAATTTAATGCATCAAGTGTAATGTACAAGCATAATGGACATAATTTGTTTTTACAAACAATTTATATATTATATAAATTGTACTTATATTAAACTTAGCAAAATGTTTTTTTTTTAATCATATGCTTTATTTTGTCACATATGTAGTTCATTTAAGATAAATTTTGTTTGAAAAAATAAACCAATTTACTGAAATATGATTTACTTCATATAATTTTGTATAAAAAGTTTCAAAGTAAATTTAAAAAACAGTGTTGATTCTTTCAAAGAACAATAGGGTTTAATATTTGCAAAGAAAACTGATTGGAAATGATAAATTGTGAAAAAAAAATAACACTTGCATACCAGCCAGTATTGGAGAAATAAAATAACAGAGATTTTACTATACAAGTTAAGTTATGATACTTTATGCATAATCATGCAAGTCAAAAAGAAAATTTACAATAAGAAATAATATAAGCATCTACATTCAGCGAAGTAAAAAATATGTATATAAATCTTATCTAAATTAATAGTAATAGTAAAAATATGTAAAAAAATAATAGTAAAAAATATGTATATGTATCTTAATCTAAAGAAGATTTTTTAAACCATTATTTATAATTACTTAGATTATTTTATAACCATCCTTAAACAGAGCTGACCCAATTTTGGGTTTAAGACTACTAATGTTCAACTCTGTAGCCCAGTAATTTTGTACCAATCCAGAAGACAAGGGAACTCCTGGATCAGTACCCCCAGAGGTTTGACTTGTTATGGGAACGTGGAGGACTTTGCAACTCCACAGATTTAACTGCATCAGTCACCATTTACTACACGGGGAGTCTTCGTATGCAATATTTTATTTTATTTTACAGCTGTCGTTGAACAGCAGACCCAATTTTTAGGTTTATGACTACTGATGTTCAACTCCTTAGCATCGTAATTTTGAACCCAATCCAGAAGACAAGGGAACTCCTGGATCAGTACCCCCAGAGGTATGACTTGTTATGGGAACGTGGAGGACTTTGCGACTCCACAGATTTAACTGCACCAGTCACCATTTACTACACGGGGAGTCTTCGTATACAATATTTTATTTTATTTTACAGCTGTCGTTGAACAGCAGACCCAATTTTTGGGTTTATGACTACTGATCTTCAAATCCCTAACTTTGTAATTTTGAACCCAATCCAGAAGACAAAGGAACTCCTGAATCAAGTATTGGGAGAAATATGCCTTTGTGGAGGACTTTTTAATGGAAATAATCCGCATTTGCGTTACATGGAGAGGAAAACCACAAAGATCTCCCACGATTAGCCGAAAGGCAATTTAGCCCATGATCCGTCTACCACTGAGGATATTTCACGTCAACACTGTGGTCAGTGCTGACATGAGGAATTTGAATCGACCAGCTGGAATTCGAGCCCAGTTCATCCCATCGGACTTATTACTACAGTACTGTTGCGGAATACCATCTGTAGAGGAATAAAAGAAGTGCTTTTGCAATCAGTGGATATTTTATAACCCAAACTTTTATTCTTAAAATTTCCTCAACAAATACGGAGAAATTTGAGATTATACAGATAAACAGGAGATAGTCGTAAAATACAGGAGTTTTCGTTAATAAAATAGGAGGCTTGGCAGGTATGCACTGGGTGGGTAATAAGGATAGGTTTTTCCAATCTGAAAAAACCTTATTTCTGAGTGACTTTCAAACTAATTAAATGCATTACAGATACTAACTTGCTTACTGACTCCCAACATACAGCAAACCATTTCTCTCGAATAAGGTTGCTCCAAAACATATCTAAAGAGGGAAGTTTGTGGCTCCTGCAACTCCTAAAAAAAAAAATTCAGCCATTAACTTGTGAACAAATCTAAATATACTACAGAGCTATTTGAGATAATAAAAAAGAGAAATAAAAAATCAGGTGTAAAGCAGTTAAAAACTACAACTCCAAATGAAAGTTGCGCAATGCAGCTGAAATTCCATAAGAAAATTCTAAAGAGGGAAACAATAAAAATTTATAAATGACAACCGAAGCTGACGTCGTCAAGGGGTACCAGCTCCTGCAAGTCATAAAAATACAAAACTTTTTCTATCGAAAGAGCACGAAAAATGTCTAAATATTGCTCTCTCTGTACCCCTTAGGTTTTGTAAAAAGTTCAGGAAGAGAGAAAAGAAGTAACAAAAGTAAATTACATAAACTAATTAACAAAGAAAAACAATGTTGAAAAAGCTTACTTAAAAATTTTCCTATTCCAAACAAACCAAAGTACACAACTTTCTGAAAATATTTAACCAAACTGAAATTTGAACAAGCTACGCCTACAGTTAATGCACAGAAAGAAGAGAAAAGAAAAAGAAGGAAAGCAAGAAAGCAGTTGCTATCTGTTAAAAGAAAAACTTAACTGGGGCAACTCAGTAAGTCTCGATCCAGCCCTACTAAAAGAAAACAAAAACTAATACTTTTTAATCGTTTCTTTAATTTTACCTTCAATATTGCAAAAATTAACAATATTTAGTACTGTTAAAGGAAAACCTTTATTATCTAAATTATTTTCACAAAATTACTAGTAGCCTCTTGAAAGCATTCAACATTATTGCAAATTTTAATAATTTTAAACAGTTGAGAAAAAACTAAATTTTTGAAAATATTACTACACAAATTTGCATCAAAATGACAGAAAAAATTGACTTCCAGAGTTGGTACCCTCTGACAATGTCAGCTTTTTATATTTTTCAGTATTTTCTTCTTTAGAGTTATTTGAAAATTACTTTATTGTAAGGAAGTTGTCCCCTTAAGTTAGCTTTAGCGGTCTGGGGATCCAACTTCCAAACGTTTCCAAGAGTGGCAGAATGTCCGACGATGGGAAGAAGTTTAGATTTTCCATACACTGTGTCATCACCTTTGATTTCCATAAAAACTGCAATTAAAAGAATCAGTAATTATAAATCTTGATTCCTAATAAACTTAACAGATTGTGAAAAATAAATGACATGTTTGACAGCTACAATATAATGAAGTTTATCACCAAGAAAATAAATACTCTTACCAGAAACTGAAACCATTTGAGCAACTGGTCTAAAACTATCAATGAATGAGGATATGAGCTTAGAAAATTTCTGTAAAAAAAAAGAAAATATCTAAACTTGTTTTGTATTATTATAATGCTATCAGGAACAATAAACAAAATAAAAATGACAATTTCATAGATATTTGGAAGTTTATTAAAGTACATATACACAAATGGAACATTTCGTATGATAGAATATGAGAAAAAAAAATCTTAAATATTAAGATGATAATATATTTATTTAAAAAACAAAATAAATTTAGATTGTTCTTTACTTATTTATTTGTAACATTTTTATTATTCTTTATGATTTTCTTCAAAGTATTTCAAGTAAATACATAGTTCCGATGATAATAATTTTCTTAAGAAAAAAAGTGCAAACTTAAAAAACCCTGTATATGTCAATAACTTTATGGAATATATCTAATTACATCAGATTTTGAGGATTAACCACACACAGATTTATATTTGGCCTCAACCAAAGTAGCATACAGTTCTGTAAAATGCAGATCATTTTGTCCTTTAGAACGAATGAATAATAAAAAATGAATAAAGAAATGAATAAAATTTAATGAATAATTTAGAATGCATAAAAAAAATTGTGAAAACATTTCTTTCCGTCATAACTGTTAACATAGGACAGCCAATTGCACATTTCTAGAAAATGGGGTTTTAGAGGAATGCAATGCTGCAAAAAAAAAGTTGTTTTTTATCTGAGCTCTGACACCATTCTTGATGATTCTTATCTAAAATGATAGCATCTTGGCGAACAAAAAACAAGGGGCGCGCTCAAATGATCAGAAAGTCGGGTCCACAATCGTGGTTGCCGGGAGAAAAGTGTTGCACCAAGCAGACTCCTCAATTCTGCTTTTAACATGTAAAGTCTATGGCGGGCTTGTCATACTTTGAATCGATTTTTCTTGTTCAAGAATCGGAGTGATCAATTAAAAAAAAATACTAATAATTTTTTCAATCTTTCCTATCCACGAAAATGTAGGTTAATNTAAAAATGACAATTTATAGATAGTTGGAAGTATATTAAAGTACATATACATAAATGGAACATTTGGTATGATAGAATATGAGAAAAAAAAAGCTAAAATCTTAAATATTAAGATGATAATATATTTATTTAAAAAACAAAATAAATGTAGATTGCTCTTTACTTATTTATTTGTAACATTTTTATTATTCTTTATGATTTTTTTCAAAGTATTTTAAGTAAACACGTAGTTCCAATGATAATAATTTTAAGAAAAAAAGTACAAACTTAAAAAACCCTGTATATGTCTTTATGGAATATATCTAATTACATCAGATTTTGAGAATTGACCACACACAGATTTATATTTGACCTCAACCAAAGTAGCATACAGCTCTGTAAAAGGCAGATCATTTTGTTCTTTAGAACGAATGAATAATAAAAAATGAATAAAATTTTATGAATAATTTAGAATGAATAAAAAAAATTGTGAAAACATTTCTTTCCGTCATTACTGTTAACATAGGACAGCCAATTGCACATTTCTAGAAAATGATCTTTTAGAGGAATGCAATGCTGCAAAAAAAAAAAAATTGTTTTTATCTGAGCTCTGACACCATTCTTGATGATTCTTATCTAAAATGATAGCATAAACGTGAATATAATCCCCACTTTTTCCAATCACACACACAAAAAAAATAATTTTTAATGATTTTTTTTTTCGTTGCAAATTAAGGTACATTCCTTCTTTGGAAGAAGTTTAATCATGTAAGTAATACTTAATTTATTTTTCAAATCAAAGGCCATAAAATTATTGAAGAGAAATAAACACAGGGGGCCACTGCATTTTCTGGTGATAGCACTGCATCGTTGCACAGTGATAAAAAAGAAGAAAAAAAATTTAAAGTTATAATAAGCGCCTGTTTGGCGGAAGAGCTGCTACACCACGCATATCATCATCCTTATAAAAGAGACTTTTAAATTACCATTTAGAATATCTGTATAATAAAATTTTTTTATTCATTTCATAAAGTAAATTTTTAATTTCTAAATTATAAAAAAATAAAAAATAAATCCATTAAAAGGTTTGCTTACTTACAGCCGTAGACCTACTGTTTAGGCAAGGCTGAATTAAATCATGGTTGATACCCATGTTAATTTGGAATAAGCGTGCATAATAAATAATACCTTTAAATGGTTTGAAAATAATGTTAAGTATTACAATTAAATACATCAAATAATGTAATTTTATTTCTAAATTATATGGGGAGGGAGAGAGAGAGAGAGAGAGAGAGAATGGTCTGAAATGCATTGAAAAAAGTTTTCTTTTTCAGCAAAAAAAAAGCAACAAAACGATATAAAACAAAGTTATTCTTACGAGTTGGCACCGCACTAAAATATAAAGTTAATGACAACAAATAATTCCGAAAATAATGTTAAGTACAACAAAATATCAAAATATTTTTAAATACATCAAATAACATAATTTCTAAGTAAATTTTTTTTTGGGGGGGGGGAGAGAATAGCCTAAAATGCGCTAAGAAATAGTTCAGGTGAAGAAAGCTTTCTCTTTCAGCAGAAAAAAAAGCAACAAAACGATATAAAAAAAAAGCAACAAAACGATATAAAAAAAAGTTGTTCTTACCAGTTGCCACCGCACAAAAAAATAAAGCTGTCATGTTTTACTTCAGAAGAGCAATTAACAGCAAAAATATATTTATATGCTCAGCGGCGCATTAAAAACTTTGCGTTGGGAGAGTGGGAGTTTGAGAGAAAAAGGTTTCAGAATCTCAAATCTTAGGAAAGTAAATTATTCTTCTATTATTAAAAAAAAAAATAATTCAACCATATTTAGCGTAAGAATTAACGCTGCAACTGATTACATAAATCTGTAAAACAATGTAATAAAAAATATATAATGAAACATTTTAAGCTAAAAATTTATTGAAAAAAAAAAGATTTAAAAATAAAAAGATTTAATAATTTATTAAAGTTAACAATTTGAGGAAAAACTAATAATAACGAAGTAACTAATAATAACTAATAACAAAATAACTAGCAATAACAGGAATAAGAAATAATTAAGCGTGCACCAAAAAAATTCGCAAGAAGGAATTAGCAAAGCGAAAATGAGTTTCACTTTCATAATCTTTGGGGGTGGAATATTAGTGGGTAGAATGCCCTCCCATTCAATGGAAATAACACAATGTGAATCAACTTAAAAAGAGAGAAGAAAATGTTTAAAAGAGAGAGGGAGGTAACCCACCTCTTCCACTTATCATTTCTACAGGAGCTGTTTAGGGGGAATCAATCAGTTATTTTTAAAAGGGGATACTTCCTCATCTGTTCACTCCAATTACAATTGCCAAGGAGCTAAGCAGATTTCTAACTTGGAATCTTTCTTTAAGCTGGGAGTGGATACAAGATGAATACCTTTTAAATTGGTCTCCTTATGTGATGTTTTTAAAATTATTATTATTTCGCTTATTTATTTTCTCGCAGGACGTGGCTGAAAGTTGGCTAAGAATTGACGACTGCTCTGCAGCAGATCGCGATACAGGCCAAAATTTCGTTATTAATTTTTTTAATAGTATTTCTCTCGGAAAATTAATTCACCTAAAATCATTTTCCATGATAAATTTTTTTGTTCCTAAAAATTATTTTGTCGGAAGCGCTGCATGTAGGAAAAAAAGAACTTTTCTCGATAGTGCCACGGCGATTTCGTTGAAAAATACGATAAGGGATGGGCCAAAACATGTCACACGTAGATTCAGGAGGTCCTTGTATCATCAGGTAGACCAGTGTTTCCCAAACTTATGACTTCTGCGTACACTTTCTGAATTTTTCGTAACGCTGTGTACCACTAATAAAAAAAAAATTATTTTTTACTATAAAAAAATTGCACAAAAGTTAAAAATCACAACTGGCTGTAAACACCACTAATTATTAACTCTTAACTCTGCAAAAAATAGCCAATAGAAAAATTGGTAATCGGAATTTTCATGACTAGCTTTAATTTTAAATAAAATTTTTTTGAAATTTTCGTTTTTTGCAAGATATTTTGCATAGTACCCCCACTGCATAGTTGCCACATACCCCCACTAAACTGTTTCCGTACCCCTGGGGGTACGTATAACACACTTTGTGAAACACTGAGGTAGACCTACAATGAAGAACAATTAAACTAGAGAAAAATTATAAAAAATTTTACCCAGTGAGGATATGTTCCTTTAGGGAGTACTTTTTTCTGAAGTTCATCTAATATCAGATAGCTGGGTAGCAAACATGCATTTCTATCAAAAATGGTTTCAAGGACCTGAAATAACAACAAATTGGAATTAACATTCTTCTTAAAAGAAAAATGACAAAATGAATGTCCTACTTTATCAGTGCACTACAAAATGTAATAAATGTATTCATTAAATATACATATACACACACAGAAGCAATATAAGCAAATTTTTAATGTACTCCTCATTAATGTTCAATAGGTGCTCTTCTTGTATACATCAAGTTTGAAATGTAATTCTCAGGCCATTCTCTACAAATAAGCTGTTTTCAGGTAGAGAAAACAACAACAAAAATTGTATAAGAAATTTTGAATTTTTTTTTTAATAAGATGTGGGTGGAAGGTACTATACAAGAAAAACGTAGCAATCACGCTTAATATTTATAAAAAAATACTAAAATTATTCAAAGTTTTTATTAAAGTGAGGAAATGATAAATATGGTGTGGGAGGAAGTAATTTTAGTTATAAATATGTTTAAAATACTAATTTCATTGAATATATTTAAATATTGTGTGCAAGGACCCATATGCAGACATTGGTTTACCGAAAGGGTTCGGACACTTTTTAACAATCAATATTAAAAATAAAAAAAACTCTTTTCCTTCTGATTCAAGGAAAGAAAGAAAATGCTAAATGAAAAAAAAAAGGGGGGAAAGGATTAAGGGATGAGAATCCTTCGCTTTTTTATGATTTTTACCTGATTTTTGATTTCTGCCAAAATGATAAAAAAAAATAATTAAGTACTAAGTTGAGTACAAGCACCCATATCCAGACATTTGTTTACCAAATCGATCTGGACACTTTTTAACAATCAATCTATAAAAAAATTGTTTTGAACCATGGCACTCATTATCACTTATCCTGCATTTCAAAGGATTCATTACTTACACTTTGAACAGCACGCAGTTGATTCATAACAGCAACATTGTTGGCAGGCTTTATTGTGTGAGCTTTATCCAGCATTGTTTTCAATAGGTCACGAACACCCTACAAATACAGATGATAATCAAAATAATAAGTAAATTTGAATGAAAATAAAACATTCAATTTAATAATTGAGTTCTAAGTTTTTATTTATTTATTTATTTGGAAAAAGAAAATTTTATTATTTTTACTTTAGTTCATCTTTCTGCAGTTAAAGCTCATAAACCACATATGTATTATTTGTTTCCATAAGCATGTGATACACTTTTGAAAAATTTTAATTGCGCATGTTTAAGCAGGTCATGGTTTTAAATAAAGTATAAAAAAAATATATATTGCTCATGAACCTTTCTTTTTTTATTAAACTTATTGAAAAATTTAACTCATTATTGAAAAGAAAACAGCATAATTTCTATTATTTCATTTTTATTATTTCAAAAGTACAGAGTACTCACTTGATTAATGCAGTTTTTCGAAGTTTTGCCACCAAGGAAAATAAAAAAGCCATAGTTTTAAGTACCTTACACTTGAAGCAATGTGATGATTTTAAACTATATATATAATCTTGCTGAGAAGAATTATCTGGGCTTTACAACAGAAAAATAATTTAAATATTTAAAAAATTATCAAACTTTTTTAAAGATCATTAATTTGGCGACATTCTTTCACCTAGAGGAAAATTATCAAAATCACTGCCTTACTCTCCGTTTTTGTAAATTGTTATAAGCCCAGGTAATGCAGATGACTTGGAGTAAGTTTTTAAACATAAAAAAATTAGACCACAAAGGCTTTTCATTTTCACAAAACTGTGGCTTTTCTGCACATTGATGTTTCTTGCCATTTTCAGAATAAGCGTAGACATTGCTTGGCTTTCGATAGGCTACACTTGAAGTAACACTAGCAAACTCACAGCAGTTATAAAAATAGCATATTATTCGCAAAAAAGCATAATTTCATATTACGATGGAGCATTCGAGAAAAAGCCTAAAATAGGTTGAGGTTGACAGATAAAAATAAGTAATTTTGAAAAGGACTTTTTTTCAAACTTCCCCTAATTTTATGAGTTTTTTAAAAAATACACAAAAATTCCATCAAGCGGAGAAAAAAAATTTGAGAAAATTAAACAGATTAGGCAACCACGTGTACACTAAAGACATGAATTGGACTTTTCAACAATTCAATTACAGAGTTCTCCCTCGGAATAAAGAAAAGGCAAGGCGCTTCCATTCTGAAAAGGGCATTCACTTAACAATAAAAATTTATCGAAATGTGTAATATTATGTAATAACCAGGGGTGATTGTGAGCCCAAGTCAAAATTCCGGAAAATTTCCCGAGTTTAAAAAATAATAATTTTCAATTGAAAAAATTTTTAACTAGGTTTTTCTAGGAGAAGTAATTAAAATTTATAAATATGTCTTACTTTCTTGAGTTTATGATTATAACTATTTACTGATAAAAAATGTATCTGGCTCTCCCTTACAAACAAAATAAATTGTGTTTTTAAGTTCCACTTTTGAAAATTTGATTTCCGGAAACTTCTGTGATCAATGATTTTTTTAAACGTCTGGACCTTCGATCTCCGGAAACTTCTGGATCACTGTTAGCGAAAAATCCGGAAATCCAGATTTTTTTCGGAACACAATCAGCCCTGAATAACTGAATTTCACCCTCAACAATTTTTAAATTACCATTTTATGTATTTACTAGCTGAATACCCGTTCTTCGCACGGGGTGAATAAAAAAAAGAAACAATAAATCAGTGCTGAGAAACTCAACAAAATCACGATCAAAACTCAAAGACATATACCAACACATTTGAAGAGCTCAGTGGAAGAACCAGGTAAGTGATATTTTTAGGGGAATTAATGAATGAGAGAAAATAACATAAAGTGGTTATACCAATACAGGTATGTTTAATGTAACAGAATTGTTCTTGACTTCACTTTAATCTTCACAAACTAATCTACATTAAATTTTACTATGCTTGCATGATTTTTATTTCAAATTGAGCAGTAGTAAATAATAAGGCAAAGAATTATTAGTCCCGATTTCCAATAAATTCTTAATAAAATAGTTCGGATGCCAATTTTTTCGCATTATAATTACAGTCGTTTTGAAAATGTCACCTACCACCTTCTTCCACTAAGTTCTTCAATTAATAAAGCTAAAATCATTTAAATTTTTATTTATGTATTATTATTTGTCGCTCTTTCTGATGACTTTGCGTTATTAAACTGAGAAAAACTTGTTTTTCGCAGTTCATCCCAACAGAATAAAGATTAATCAGGGGTCTGTCCAGAGCGAATTTACTACCGTTTAGCGGTACCTTCACAAATCCAACTTTAGGAAAGACGGTACTTTCACAAATTCACCTTTAGGAAAAACGGTACTTTCACAAATTCAACTTCAGGTAAAACGATAGTTTCACAAAATACTTTTTCTTAAAATTTTATTTTTGTATCCCTTAAGAAACGATAAATCCATATTTTTACCGTATTTTTGAGTTGATTTTTTATTATAATTTTTCACAAATTTTGTCTAAATTTTCACAAAATAGGCACTCCTCAGAAAAACCTAGACCGACCCCTGTTAACTGTATTTAACATCACTTGACATGATGCTATTGTTCGCAGCCAACTCATCATAGTCAAAATTTACCACTCTCAATTTTTTCTGGCATATATGCCTTTCCAGGAGTAAAATTATCAATATAATACTTTATACCTATATTAGTATACATACAGCTAAACCCTTTGAGTTTTATGTGAAATACATTTATTAGTGGCAGCAAACTAAATCCGATTTTTCTTTCAAAAAAATTCAAGAATTCTAATTTTTTAAAACTATTTAACAGTAAGAAAAAAAGTGATATGTAAGTTAACTAAAATGCTTAAAGAGTGGGATTAAGAAGGCTGGTTTTTTTCCCAACAGGGAAAGAGCTGAAAAAGTAAACACATAAAAAAAAATTTAACATTTCATTTAAATGTCATTTCCTTGATTCTTTTTTTTTAAAAAAAGAAGTTTAAAAAAAATTATTTAGATTTAAGTTTGAAAATGCTATATATATATACACACATCGGATATGTTATAACTATTAGCACAATTGATAGCAAAATTAGTGAAATATTTTATAACTTACTTTATAATCAATACCAGATATTATTTTATCAATCAGCATAAAACTTAAGCACCAGAAATCTTCATTCAGGTAAACAAGGTAATCACATTTCAAAATCAATTCACAGACAAGCCTTTAAAGATATGAAAACACAAAAGAATTTTTTTAAAAAACAGAATTTGGTGCATCTAAGATCAGACACAATTTAATTGATCGAGCAAAGATGGTCAACCATTTTTAAATAGTTTGGCAGTTATTTTTGGGTGTCTAGTGTGCCATTTGTTGATTTTTTTTTAAAAGCAATCTTCAAACTAAAATACTTTGATTTGAAATATATACAATTGTATTGTGTAACCACGTTTGCTGTTTAGTTANATATCTGTGATTGTGAGGTCTATTCTGCTCAAAGATTTGAGCATTTAGGGCAGCATATTGTCAATGCCTGGAAACTGCAAGATGTTCCTGTAAGGTGCTGGCTGAATTTTATTTCAGCCATAGGGCTTTCATGCTAATCATGATTTTAGAGTTTGGGTACAATAGACCTCTGGTCGATGTGTCATGCTCGTCAGAGCTGCCCAACCTCTAAGTCTAAGTCTATAGCACTTTGATTTGAAATATATGCAATTGTATTGTGTAACTACGTTTGCTGTTTAGTTATTAACTTGCTTTAAATGGAAATCGAAGAAACAGTACTTTTAAAAACATTTTAGCTTAATATTACGCTAAGGCATAATAGCCGACATTGGAGAAATAAAATAACGGAGATAGGAGACAGGTTTAAAAAATAATACAAAATCAATGCAATCATCTCTATCATCAATATTAATTGTTTCAAAATAGAGTTTTAGTAAATGAGTAGCATAAATAAACCTAGTTTAGGCTTGTAATTAGTGATATGATCGCTTTTTCCACAAACCTAAAACGTACAAATCCATCAAAAAATCAGATCCATCATAATGATCTTTATTTATTATTTAACAGTCTAATTCTTTTATATAAAATTCCCTTAAAATCTAAAGGAATACCATTTTTTGATGTGTCGCTTTTAAATATTTTTATGCATTTACAGAAATCTGGTTTTCTAAGTCCGTGCAAGTTTTTAAAAGTTATTTGATAATCAAATAAAATAGGTTAGAACACATTCCAATGAAACATCTCAAAGCTTTGTGCGTTAATTTTCAAATTAATCGTAATGGAAGAAGGATATTTCAAACGAAAAGGAACTTATTCATTAAAAATTACAATATTAACATAACCATTTTAGCAAATTATCCCATGCGGCAATTTTAAAATCCATCCAGCTTCAGATTGATTTGTACTATATTTTCCCGGGAGTAAAAGCGGCCTGTGCTCAATGCATTGACACAATGATGCCATCTGTCACCTCTCTAAGCCCACTATAGACTGTTACAAAAATGGTTTATTTAATTTTTTTTTTCATACTGTCAAATTTAACACAGAAACTTATACTTCAAGCAAATTAGAATATAAATTTAATGCTCTAAACAAGCTGGAAGTTGTTTAACGGTATAAAACAGTAATAAGTTAAAACAATACTTAAGACTTTTAACAGTTACAGAATATTAATAGTTCCATCAAAAATTATTGCACAATGCTAATAAAAAAAATGGTAATTAAAAAAAATTATAATATGCATAAATTAAACTAAATCAGAGCTGGGGTTTTGAATGTCCTAAATTGGTTTCGGACAGGACACATAGGTTTCACTGTCTTAAACTGACTAAAAACGTTCTAGACTGTCTTATAATGTTCAAAACCTTGAACATAGGTAAAAGGTAAAAATTCTATATGTGTAACCACACACACACATTGCACACAAAATAATTACATATATTAATACATACTTGATACTTTTTATACCATTTACTTTAACTTATTAAAGGAAAATAACATAATATAATAGGAAAAGATTAATAACTTTTGAAGCTCTACAATTCATTGAACAACAAAAGTGAATACCTTTAAAAATGAATAAATATGTTTTCAATACTGGTTAATTATTTTTTTGCATAAGGATAAATAATGCAATATTAAAAATAATATTTAACTTTTTTAATAAAACAAAAACTTGTTTTCTTTTTGCTTCTAGTTCAAAAACTAACCTTTAATTTTTCAAAATTTATTATTATTATTTTTTTTTTAATTGTGACATGATTTAGAAATAAGGGTTTTGGACAGTTTAAGACAGTTTTGAACAGGATGGTATAAACGGTGAATTAATCCACTCTCTCCTAAACCTTGAGAACTCTGAACTAAATAAATAAATAATAAACTAAATATTAAAATTAAACTAAACTATAACTCCTTAAGTAATAATTGAAATAGCTTTTTAAAAATATCTTTAAATATTTTTAACATACCTAGGGCCCTATAAATTATGCGGAAATTTTTTAAAAATTATGCGGCTAGGATGCGGCGATTTTTAAAAATTATGCGGCAAGGATGCGGTGTCTTTTAAAAATTATGCATATCGGTTGCGAANATATTAAAAATAATATTTAACTTTCTTAATAAAACAAAAACTTGTTTTCTTTTTGCTTCTAGTTCAAAAATTAACCTTTGATTTTTCAAAATTTATTATTATATTTTTTTAATTGTGACATAATTTTAAAAAAAGGGTTTTGGACAGTTTAAGACAGTTTTGAACAGGATGGTATAAATGGTGAATTAATCTACTCTCTCCTAAACCTTGAAAACTCTGAACTAAATAAATAAATAATAAACTAAATATTAAAATTAAACTAAACTATTGTGGAAATCCTTAAGTAATAATTGAAATAGTTTTTTAAAAAAATCTTTAAATATTTTTAACATATCGCATAAGAAATCGAATTTTAAAGAAGTCATATATTTAAAATTCAATTTCTCACGAACTATTTAGTCAAATTTTGTATTTTAAAATGGAAAAAAATTTTATGCCTTACAATTCAAATTGTTTTCAACTATTATTTAAGAAATAATAAATACTTACTGGAATTTATTTTTACGTGGAATTATCTTTGGAATAAGCGAATTTTATAATTGTACACATGCAAAAATGTTCCCATTTGCTAAAAATTTTTTTGAGATATGGCGAAATATGCAAAATGTTAAATCTAACAATAAGGGGTGCTGCAAGCATTGCATCGCTCTCCTGACAAAACTATTTCCTATATTGCCAGGACCATATATCCCAGATTGCGGTTATCCTGATATTTTGGGGGAACTATTAAGATCGAGTCCAAAAACAGGAAGATCCTATCATTAGATCAAAAGTTGTTCAGCATGGTACTTTCTTTTGGTGCACTATACATCTGTAAAACACGACAGTACGTGTAACAAGGGTAACCATGAAATTGCCCTTATTATTTTTTATTCCACTGACTTATTCTTATTATTTTATTGTTTCATTGAATTGAGAAAAAAAATTGGTTATCATCTGTATTTTTCTTTCCCTGTAAGATGTTTTTTTTCATTTAGGTT
Source organism: Parasteatoda tepidariorum (assembly GCF_043381705.1). Taxonomy (NCBI): domain Eukaryota; kingdom Metazoa; phylum Arthropoda; class Arachnida; order Araneae; family Theridiidae; genus Parasteatoda; species Parasteatoda tepidariorum. The sequence continues at coordinate 4,102,049 of NC_092208.1, read as the reverse complement.
ACTATAGGGGTGCACAACCATCTTGAGTGAAGGGCCACTTGCACAGCAAGTAGATAAATGAAGGGCTGCATGCATATTTAGTCATGTTAGCGGCAAATATGATAATTTTTATATAAACATTAGTGTTCTAAGCATGTTTATGAATTTCATGGATGTTGTTTAGCCCTGCTAATTTTGGGGATTAGGAAGAAGAAGCACTAAATAGTTTTACCAGTTAACTTAATAACATATTTGCAGAAAATTAAATACTTTTAATTATTTGAATTTATTTAAAACTAAAAAAACTGATACTATTTTTAAAAAAACTTTTTATATTTTTTACAATAATTAATTTATCAAACATATATATAAATACAAATATTGGGAGGGATATAAATTCTAACCAAAAAGAAGCTTACAGAATGAAAGGGCCGAAAAATATACACATTTTAGAGTAACATAAATTTGAATGAAATATTTTAATTTAAGAAAATTTATAATGCTTAAACAAAAACCAAACTAAAAGAATTTTTTTTATTGCATTCAGAAGCTCCTGCCCCACGGGCCACACATCAATAGTCTGTGGTCCACAGGTTGTGCACCCCTAAGTTACTATAACCTAATAATCATCTTCGAATAATTAATGCTTCAATATTTTTAAATAATATTTAAATTATAATAATATTTCTTGTCAAGAATATCTTTTAAAAAATGTTAGGACAAGCAAAATTTCCATTCAAGCATATATCGTGTAAACTAAAAAAAAAATTACAGTGATCTTTCTCTGTCTGTTAATACACGTTTGAAAATTAACATTAAACAGAATTTAAATTTTAAACATGCTAAAACAAAAAAAACAATCTGGTATTAGATAAATTTAACATAGATCAGAAAATAAAGCAAATAAATAGAGAAGCAGTTACCTTGGATTCACAAAATTATTGACAACACCAAATTCCAAGAGGCAGAAGAGTAGTCTGCACTTTTGATTATTTTTAATTAAGCTGATGAGTTTCACATAATGGCTGAGTGCAGGAGATACTTCTTCCTAAAAATAAGATAGATCTTTATAATACACTAGAGATGAATCATTAATATTATCATAATAAAGTATTAATATTGACATAATGAATTATTAATATTGTCATAATAAATGATTTTAAAAAAAATGGAAATGATAATAAATGATTTATATCGTCATATTTTCCAAATCTCTAAATGAATTCTATTAGTACTTATAAATAAATGATTTTAAAAAAAGGAAATGATAATTCAGTTATATTCTCATTTTTTCAAAATCTCTAAATGAATTCTATTAGTACTTATACGTTATACCATTTCTTTCTCTAGAAAATATAGAGTTCTGCACACGTCTCTAGTGGCTTTCTATTGAAGTTTTCTAGTACCTTTGGCTCAAGTGAATGACTGAAAATTTCAAATTAAAGGCATAAAAATAATTCACTTTCAGTTCACTTAAAATTATTCTCACCAACATCTTTTAAAAACAAAATCTTATTATTAGTACGGTCGTTGAAAGCTTCAGGATGGGGGAAAATAAAATTACATTTGGAGAAGACGGCACAGAAATTTATACAGGTTGTGTAGTCAAATCTTTCAATAAAAAATAAGCACCTTTTAAGAACTCAAAAATATTTTTAAGAACCATATACTTTAACAAACTACAAACTAATTTTCAAAGACTTTACATGATTATGATAAAATAACTAGTATCTGACAAAGAACTCTTTTCTTGATTATATTGGCCGTTATAAAATGATTGAGATATTTCTCGATTCGATATCAGAGGGTGGAAAATGAACCCTGAAATGGAGAATATCTGGTAAAATGCAGCAGAGTTGCACACGTGAGTGCAATAATCTCACTGAACTCAGCTCAGTAGACGCACATCCTGTTTTATTAATATATTACTGCCATTGAACAGCCGACTCAATTTAGGGTTTATGGCTACTAATGTTCAACTCTATAGCCTCGTAATTTTGAACCCAATCCAGAACACAAAGGAACTCTTCGATAAAGTAGTGGGAGAAATTTGCCTTCCTAGGAGACTTTTTAGTGGAATTAACCAGCAGAGTTGCATGGTGAGGAAAACCACGAAAGCCTTAGACAGTTAGCATGACGGCAGGGGAACTCTAAACCGTCTACCGTTGATGATATTTCACGTCAGCACGGCGGTCAGTGCAAGCTGGATGCAAAAGTTGTATCGACCAGTCATCGCTGGGATTTGAACCTGGGTTCACCTATCCCCTGCGAATGCTCTATCCCCTAAGCCAGGGATGGCGAACCAACGGCACGCGTGCCACTTATGGCACGCGACACAATATTTTGGGCACTCCACCGATCAAAATTGTTGTTACACTATGAATTCTTATTACACAAATGTTATTACGCTATGAAGCATATGTAACAATTTAATTAAAATTCACGAGAAACAAACAAAATAATAAGCAATTATTAATTAAAAAATAAAAAATTAATACTAAAGAAACAATTAATAACCGTGAAAAACAAGCTAACAATAATAACTAGCAAAAAAAATCAACAGTCCTGCTCTTACAACCTAATATAAGTTATTGGTCATCTAATCTGCAACAACAGAAGTCACACTGATGTTACTTTAAGTTGAATTATGTGTATAACTGAGACATTGCAAAATGTTTTTTTTTTCTCAATGTAAATAAAGAGCTTTCAGTTGATAGTATTTAGTATTATTATTTTCCCTATAATCACGAAGTCAAAATTCTTTGACAGCACGTCTATGACCTCATTAAGCAATTTTTTAGAGAAAATGGCACGTTGGTGTACAAAGGTTCGCCACCCCTGCCCTAAGCCATCACGGTTTAACTTAAACAATTAACACTCAACATATTGCAGTACTGGCTATAGCACCATATGTTGAGGAATAAGAGAAGTACTTTTACAATCACTGGATATTTTATCACCAATTTTTTTTTTTTAAAATTTCTTCAACAAATACACAGAAATTTAAGAATATACAGGAAAATACAGGAGTCTATGTTAAAAAACAGGAGACTTGGCACATATGCATCCTTGATTCTATGAAAATGTCCTTGCATATGCATCCTTGATTCATAAAAAGCAAGAAAAAAAAATCATTTGGCTGAAAATAATTGAGGTATTTTTGTTAAAAAAAAGAAAATGAAATTTTAATTTTTTTTAAAACTTAATTTACAAAACAAATTAGAAATGAATATGAATTGGAATTCAGCCCAGTGATCTTTTCTGAATCTAACCCACTGAGAGGCACCTATGAGACAAGGCTAGATTAGAACTTGAGGCTGTTTAAAATACAGAAGAAACATCTTTAAGACGTGGAATTGATGCAAATTAATTTTTAACGAAAACTATATTCATGTAGTTCAAAACGGAATCAAATTTTGACCAGTATAGAAACTTATGAATAATCTAAAATAAGTTCTAAACAATGTATTAAATAAGCACTGATTTTTTTTAAATTTATGTACTTGTAACATGATAAAATGACAATTAAACTATGCACAATAAGTATATAAGCACTGATTTTTTAAATTTGTGTACTTGTAACATGATAAAATTATAATTACAGTAAGTACAATAAGATAAAAAAATACTATTAAGTTTATCACAATCCTTTTATTAAATTTTTATAACCGTCATTGAACAATCGACCCAATTTTAAGTTTAGGACTACTAATGTTCAACTCTGTAGCTTTGTCATTTTGAACCAATCCAGAAGACAAGGAAACTCCTGGATCAGTACCCCCAGAGGTATTAATTTGTTGCGGGAACATGGAGAACTTTGTGACTCAACAGATTCAACATGTACCAGTCACCTTTTACTAGACAGAGAGTCTTCGGTCACCTGGGATAGAATCCACAAACTCTTGGACATGGGCCTTGTGCCCTACCAACCAGGCTATCCCGGCCTTATCACGATCATTGAAAAAATTCATATACAAAAATTAATTTTTTATATACTAAACTAAACTTAGTGGTACGACAGCCAATAGAAGGGCAAAGCCTACTGTGCCTTTCTCAGTTTTCTTGATCTTTGGGCTCTGGCACGCAAGAGCACATGTTCTGGTTGGGTGGTCAGCCCAACCAGTGTTTAGTTCCCAAGCATACTTGGTACTCATTTTATCCACCCACTGAAGGAATGAAAGGTTGAGTCAACCTTGCCAAAGACCTGTGGCATAACATTTTTACATACTACTATAGTGTTACTCATGATTTGTTAATTTGAAAAATTGTTTAGAATAGGAAAAGGTTCCAGCCGAATTTTATTCTATTTTCCAAAATATTTTATAGAAGCAAATAAAAATAAAAAAGAGAACCTCGGCTAGAGAGCTGAAGAGTTCCCTCATACTCTCTTGGTACTTAGTGAGTATTTTAGCTTGATCTTCAGCAGTGTGAATGATGTATCCATGGAATGCAACAGCTAATTCTCCTTCATGCTATAAACAAACAAATGTATTAATCAACATATAGTCAGCAATCCATTGCAACTGTTATTTATTACAGATAACTACTGATAAGTAATCAATTACTTGGAATCACAATTACAAGTAATCATAACTCTTGATTACATAGGGCAAAAATGTAATTAATGATATCTTTCAATAACAGTAATCAATTACTTGTAATCATGATTACAAATTTTGATGACATATTCATTCATTTTTGTTGTGTTTACTTGGTAAATACTATCTTAATCATTTTTGTTGTGATTACTTGGAATCACGATTTAAGTTGTAATTAAAATTTTAGTGAATTGTAATCAAAATTACAAGTAATTGATTTCTGTGATCAATCATTGTAATCATGATTTCAGTTGTTATCAAAATTGTAAAAAAAATTTAATCTCGATTACAAGTACAGTGAAACCTCCGTTAAGTGGACATTCATGGGATTAAAAAATTTGTCCGTTTACGGGAAGGGTACCCTAATAACGAAATTTAACACCGTAAATTGTTTTTAGAATAGTATTCTCAAAGATGTAGAAATAATTAAATAATATCTACAAGGATACTGTAAAGAAATACAAGAATATTTATTTAAACAATAAGAAAGATAAAAAAGAAGTTTGATATAAATACATAATTCTGGATGTAGCTACAGATAAATAAATATAATTTTCCTATTAGCATAGATACTCAAGTTAGACATATGATACAAAATAGGAGCGTACTGTCCTCAGTCCGTTTCAATTATTAGGTTCACATCCCCTTACACCTACTTATCATTTGATAGGGAACATGGTTAATACCTTCTTGGAAAATAAACCTCCCATGATTCACAGAAAAAAAAGTAATGCATACCTGTAAGTCATGAGGACCTATGGAGATGATTATTCACAATTGATCAGCTATCAAGTGTCTGAATAAATGTTTCATTTATATAAACACCTCAAAGATTATACTTCTGTTCTCTTTTTTTTACCCCAGTTGTGTTAAATACAGTCTTCAAATTGATAAGAAAATTAAAGAAATTTTCAATGGGGAAGAAGCATTGAGAGAAGTCATTTCAACTTGAGGGGTCTCATAACCTGTGTGGTCCAGATGAAAAGATCAAAAGATGCCGATGTCAGAATTATTTCAGGAGTGCAGTACCATTTTCTCTCCTTTCTTTACAAAGATAAGGCAAGGTGACAGGAGAAAGATTGATTTTTCGGTGGTGAAATAGCTTAACAATATTTTTAGTTATGGATAAGGCAAAAAGTTTTATTTACATGCTTTAAAAATGGTGAAAAGTTGCATTTTTTTAGCTTGCAATTTATTTAGAAAAAGTAGTGTCCGGTTTGTAGAGATAAAAAACAACGTTTCAGGACCAAAATGACTGTCCGCGTCCGGTTACGGGAGTGTCCGCTTTGCGGAGAATGTACGTAATGGTTTATTCATAGAAGATTCCCGGGGAATTAAAAATATGTCCGTATTGAGAGGCGTTCGTTTTGCAGGAGTGTCCATAACAGGAGGTTTCACTGTAATTGATTGTTGTAATAATGATTAGAGCTGTAATCAAAATTATACTATTTTGTAATCAAGATTACGAGTAGATGATTACTATAATCGAAAAATGTAATTGATTACATTTTGCCCAACTCTGCATATAGTAACAGTATAGCTCAAATTCTTAATTCATAGTGGTTAGTGAGATGTAGTTTTCTTGTAGAATTAAAGTATTATGGCTCTTTCAGATACATCTTAATTTGGATATGATGAATTTTTTTTATCAGTTTTTAAAACTAAAATGAAAATGCTTGCTGCAATCAAAGTAAATGTCTATAAAAATATTAAACAAATTACATTAATGTAAAAGGAGGAAAAACACTTTTAACAAATACCCACTGACCCTATAAATTTTAATTCATTAAAAAACTTTGTTTTATTTGACATGTTTTAAAAATGAATTTCTAATTTTATATATATAAGATATTAAATTAAATGTAACTTTTTATTACAAAAAGTTAATATTGACCATTTTTCTAAATAATTAATTCGTTTTTTTTTTTGTTTTTTTTTACTTTAGAAAATAAACAACAAAACCAAAAGGTAAAATGAGAAGGTAATCAGGTGTTCAAATACAGAAGAGAAGGAAACAAAAAAACCTTAGCATGCTAGACAGAAATTTAAACGAAACCCTTTACGGGAAAGAAAGTAAGGAGGGGGGAAAAAGAGAGCATAAGCAGCAAAGAAAAAAAAAGCCTTTAGATAAATTAAAAGTGTTCAAGGAATGAATGAAAAATAAGAAAAGTTAGGAAAGAAGAAGCAAGGAAATGAAAACACAGAAATCATTTACAAGAAGCTAAAGAATTAATCATAGATACAACTCCATACTCATCTTATCAATTAAATAAGTTTTTAAAAAAATAGTAATTCTAACATTTTTAGAGGAAAAAGAACGTTAATAAGAAACTGTTATACATTAAAAAAGAAGATAGGGGAATTAGGAGAGAAAAACAAAAAAATTGAATGCTAGACTTGAAAGGCATAAAAAAAAAAAAAAGTTTTAAGCAGATTAGTGAAGAGAAGAATAAATTGCCAAGAAGGAAATTTAGCATAGACAGGGTGCATAGCCAAATTATTCAACAAAAAATAACAGGGTTGCCACTCAAATCTGGAAAAAAATTCCCTGTGTTTTCCCTGTACACGTTATATGCAACATATGTTATATTAAGAGGAAACAATGCATATGTTATATTAAGAGGAAACAACAATTACTGTGCTCTTGTGTGAGCTATATTGGGTTAACTATATTTATTAGTTTCCATTGCTGGGAAAACAGCTGAACATACTTAAATAATGCTATAGTAAATGAAATAGTTTAGTACAGCTGAAATATCATGGTTAAATATCAAATAAATTTCGCTTACGCTTTGAGCGGTCACCATTTTCTAAAAGACAAAAATAAAAAAACAAAATTTCCTATATTTTCCCAGTTTGTAAAGAAAAAATCAAAATTCCCTGTTATTTTAGGTGATTTTTAAATTACCTGTATTTTCCAGGTTTTCCCTGTGGAGTGGCAACCCTGAATAAGCACATTTTTAGTACTCTAATAATATTTTTAAGAACTTTAAAAGAATATTATAATTAGGCAGGGTTAGAAATTTTTGACAATTGACGGTTTTATCTGGTTTTAACAGTCATGTCAAAAAAATTAATTCTTTTGGCATTGTTTTTGACAATTGTCCAATCATGAATCATGTAAATCGAATGGTGTTTTCATAAGCTACGATCTGACCATGCGCCGAAATAGATTGGGGTTGAATTAATTGTGAAAAAGTCGAATAGAACAATGTGAAGTGTCTTTCTGCATAATTCGTAGCGAAAATCAACATGGTAAAGAAAAATCTCAATTTGGAAAAGGGAAAATTAAGCACTTTTTAAAAACACCCAATGAAAAAAGCACCTTTAAGTGCTTTTAAGAAATGAAAATAAGCACCTTTAAAAAACGCTACGCACCCTGATAGAATTGGATAGTGAAGATAGAAAAAATAAATCTAACGTGTTTAGAAAACTGCTGTTTGCTGAAGCTATAAGCAGCCAAATACAAACTAACTTCTAACTTTCAAGGCCAAAAATCTTGACAAGTGCAAAATCAAGTGAGAAAGACAATGTTAGAAGTTCCGAATGGTAAGTTTATGCATAAGTATCTCTTATTCAATCAGTAAAAAAATAACTTCAAGCAAAATGCTTAGCAATTACCACAATTTAACTTTTAAATCTGTATCTGAAAGAGACATAAAAGAAAAGAAAAAGCAGTGAAATGCACTGTACTTTTTAGAAATTGACAGAGCAAGTCGTTTGTCCTAGAAAGAAAAGAAAAAAAAAGGCAAGGGGAAAAAAACTTATTAACAATGACACTATCTATAATTTGCATAAAATGTTTATAAAATAGTACTCCCAATATCAAACTCAATAGCTTATCTTTTATATTTTGAGAACGAGAGATAATACATAGTAAATGAAAATTAATTTAAACACAGAAATAACCTAACAGAGCAATAATTATTTAAATAATAAAACAAAACATTTACAAGAACTTCTTCGAAGAATCGATTCACTTTTTCTTCAGCAGACGCAACGGGATTCTCCATTTTAGCAACTAAAGAGACACACTGTTAGAAGATGATGTTTATTTCTTTTTCAATCAAAGAAAAAAAATTCATAATTAAAGTAAAGGGTGGGGATATAAAATATTCATCATTCTTTGTAGAAACTAAATTTGGTTAAAACATACGCTACAGAAAAGGAAGCCGATTGTTTGGAAGGAAAGGTGAAATGTAGAATAGTGTGACGAGCTCTTCGTATAAGCTTATAGCTTTCTTTGTGATCGCAACGCTCAAATACGCTATCTGTGGAGAGAAGACCGGTTCCATTTTTCGACGCTTTCCTTTCCTCCTATTTTTCCTTTTCTCAATATTTTTCGTATTTAATTGTCAAAAATATCTTTCAAAATTTCGACAAAGCTTTCTTTTAGAACTATGTTCAATGTAGTTTTCAGTTCAACATAGTTTCCTAATTTAAAAGTTTTTTTTATCTATTTGGAAATCAAGACAGAAACTAACGTACTTTCTTTTCCTATGACTCTCCACACACTAATGATAAACGCATGCGAAGTGTTGCCTTAGGTAGAGAATTTTATTCTACGCCACCTGTAGCCCATTTTCTTAGCCTACAAATAAATAAATATATATATATATATATTTAAATAAAAGTGTGTACTCTAAAAACATTCCATCTTTTTCTCTCTGCCAGAAAAAAATCTAAAATTCGCAAATTTTAAAGACATTAAACGCATTTTTTTAAGATTTATAATTTGTGATTTTTTAAACAAAGCTAAAATATTTTTAGGCGTTCGATCTAGAACACCTAAAAATATATTAGCGGTATAAAAATATGTTGTGCGGGTGGGTGACCACTTGAATCAGTCTGCGTAGGGACCGAGGGTGTGCGGTATTGGTCCTCGTTAAACTTTTCTACCGTAAAGTGCTCGACTTCGCGTGCAGGTCGTCGGGCTACCAAAGCGGGGGTGCCACCCCCTCTGCAAAGGATCAAAATTGTGATGGTACGTCTTCGGATCATCCTCAGGGATGTTTGCCAGACCGTCGCCAATAGCCCATTGTGCAGCTCTAGTGCGACGTAAATGATCAACAAACAAACCTTTACTTGTACCTCAAAATTTGATTTGTTTGAATCTTTACTTAATATTTTACATAAAATAGGTTACTGCAATAGATTTTATAAATACGATTTTACTCCGATACTTAGATAGGGAGTTTCTTTGATTTTTGGGTTGTATGAATTTTTTTTTTCGAATGGCAGGCACTTATTTGTTTCGCCTTAGAAGATGCCTGAGGTGTTACTCATTTCGCGTTACTCAGTGGGCACCTGTGAACCAAAGTCACAGAGGCGAGTAACATTGCCCACGCCACACTGCCACAAACCCGTTCAAAGAGTGGGCCACATTCATTCATCGCTCACAACAGAGGGCAACACAAGAGAGAGAAACATCCATGCCCAGACCTGGATTCGAACCCGCGGCCATTGACTTCGCAGTCAGGCGCGCTAACCGCTCGGCCACCTGGCGGGCGTATTAAAAATTAGAAATATATGAAGATTATTTCACAACATTTACTAAGATAGTAGGCTGTCTGTAAATATTATTGATTACAAAAAATAATTCCACTGCAATAATGAGCAGTTAGCTAGAATCCTATTACTCTTCAGCAATTAAAAATACTTTTTGGTTGTTTTCCTTAACGGGCAACGCAAAATCTGATTATTTTATTTTCAATTTAATCTTAATTAAAATTGGTAATTTTTGCAACATTCATAAATATGATTTTACTCAGATGTTTAAATTGCGAGTTACTTTGATTTCTGAGTTAAGTTAAGAATACGAAGAGCGTTTCACTATATTCAGAAAGATGATAGGCTATCCATCTTTAATTTTATTTCATGACCGTTGTTTCAACCTAAATTTGAATTTACGACTACCAATTTCCAACTCCGTAGCTTTGTAATTTAGAACCCAATCCAAAAGACAAGGGAACTTCTGGATCAGTACCCCCAGAGGTTTTGAATTGTTATGGGAACTTGGAGGACTTAATGACCTCACCAGATTTAACATGCACTTAATTAAAATAAGTTATTCTTATAACTTTCATAAATATGATTGAACTCTGATACTTAAATAGATTAATAAAAGAAAAGTCAATTATTGACTTTTCTTTTATTAACTTTTCTTCTATTAATTTGCACTTCAAAATTCTTTGTTTCGATTTTGTAAAAGCTAAAATGAGTAAAATTTCCTTGAATAAAACGAAAAATTTAAGTAATTTTTATTTCGTTATATTATTAACTTTCAAATCCCTATTTTCGGTATATCAAATTTCATAATATTTTTGAAAATTTTAAAAATTTATTTCCATTAAAAGATTTTAACATAATTAAAAGCTTTAAATATATTAAATCTCTTGGTACAACTATATTTAATTATAATTGTATAAGCAAAAATTTAGGAAGGATTAATGTATCCGATTATAAATGTCACTGTGAAGAAGAGAAATATTTTGATTTTGTTGATAAACATTAAAAACATATTGCTACTGGTAATTTAAATATTATAGAAAACTTAGAACTTACGATTTTAATGATAAAAGGCACAAAATTTATATCCATTTACCATGTATCAATTAATAAAATTCTAAAATACTTTCTTAATGATCTCAATACTTATTGCTTAAAGATATCAAATAGATTTTCTTTACCTTTAGGTATGCTAACAGAATGGAAATGGGGTGTTTATTAATACTTTAAAAACTTTGTTTTCAGTAATAAGGATAATTTAAATAACAGTAGCATTTCAACAAATTTTTCTAAAATCGTTCAATCAATTAAGCAACTAGAAAAAAAATTTGTAATCACCCCCCTAGACAAAGCTAACAATAATTTTGCAATCTTCTGTAAAAAATTCTATGTTAAACTTTTAAATATGGAGTTTTAAAAAATAGTAAAAATTTTAAACTTAGTAATTTAAATAATAATATTGTCATGAAAAAAATTTTTAGCTTTATATAAGAGGTTAAAAATTACAATTAGCGATATACAATTTCCTTACTTAATTATCAGTCCTAAAAATTTCCTATAAAATTTAGAGCAATAACAAGCCTAACTAAATCTGGCACCATTTTCTCTAACTACTTTAATAAAATTATTAATAATATTTATTGATGAAGGTTTTTCTTGGATATTCATTAATAATTAACCGATTTTAGAATTAAATAAACATGATAAAATTGATTCTATTTCGATTTTTGATTTCCAAAATCTTTCCAATAGCATTCCCCTTTCTAAACTAGAAGATATCCTTTTGAATTATTACTATGTTTTTAAAAATATCCTTGAATGCGATTTTGATTATTGGAAAATTCTAATTAATTTATGCCTTCTTAATAATTATCTTTTCAATGGAAAAGATATTTTTCTTCAAATTGATAAAATGCCACAAGGATCAAATTTTTCATCTCTCTTAGCTAACTTAATTTTGCACTATTATGAAAAAAATTATACTCTCAATATTAAATTTGTTTTAGAATTATTGATGATTTAATTATCTTTAATTTTCAAGATCATACAATTTTATTAAGTAATATTTACCCCGAGGAATTAATCTTACTTCGTAATCATGATGATAATATTAATTTTAATTTTTGGATTTGGGTAATATAAAAGAAGAAAATATATGCTTTGTTGATTTGTGCGATAAAAGAAATTATTTTAATTTTAATATAAATAAACTAATTACTTCGAATTCTAATGTTTCTAAAAACATCTATTTAAATACCATTTTCAATCAAATGTAAAAGAATATGTTGTAATGTTTATTTATCAAAAAAACAAATACACAAACTCTTTCAAATTTGATAAAAAAAAAAAGCAATGGATACCCAACAAAAGTAATTAAATTCTATATAAAATCATTAGTTAATTGTATATTATTGTAAATAAATTTACTAAAATCTTCCTTGTTAGCTTATATAATTTTTACCATTTGCAAATCCATTTCGGGCAAATCTGTGACTGAAATTATGTGTATCATGTTTTTCTGTCTCTCCCCTCTTTCTCTCTCCTTTTTTTCCTTAAATAAAAGTTAATTTTCTAAACACATTAAAATTGTGTATTGAAATATCAACTTTATTAATTGTAAACTTCTTCAAATTAACCTGTATAATATTACCTTGCACACATCCATTTTCTCTCCCATCCTTGGTAACTAACTAATCAAAAGCGCTTCATTACTACTGTAAGAACGCGCTTTAAATAAATCCCTTCACTTACGCTTTTACCTCAATTTGCGCTTCTGTTTTCATATTTTGTAATCCGGCAATTTTATTACGAAAATATTTTAAATCATTCTTGAAAATTTTTCGGTTCATGTAAGCTCATTTAAATTCGCTACTCGCTTTATGGATTTCGTTTTATGTTTTCTTCTGTTTTTCTCTGCATTTTATTTTCGGTTTTTTACGTGATATTTATTACTTAATGTGTTTTATTTTATTTTGTTTAAAAAAAAATTTTTTTGAATGCTCTTCACACTATGGTATTGATATATTTTGCTCTGGCTATATCGTGTGAGCTAACGATATATATANAATTCCTATCGCTGCACAAAGTAGCCCCATTTGGGGGCTACTTTGTGCAAGGTATGTTTTGACTTATTATTCGTAAATATTACATACAAATAATGCCAATATTGATCAAATTCACTCGTCTGAGTCCAGTTATGAATATAATATCGATAAATTCTATTAAAGTTTGAATTAACATAGTTTTTTTACATGTCAAAGTTTAAAAAAATGCGAATATATGTATAATATTCAATTTATATAGCTTTGAGTTTCTTACAAAAACCCTGTTTTTTTACTTTGTTGAATATGTCAAATTTTGTGGTATGCGGGAGGTTTTATGTTTCTGCTTTAATTGGAAGAAAAGTGCTGCTGAAGCACATCGAATGCTTGTAAAAGTTTATGGCGACAATGCGCCAACTGATAAATCATGCAGGAAATGGTTTCGACGTTTCAAGAATGGTGAATGGTGTTGTATAGTATGAGCTGCTATAACCTGGCGATTCAATTACGGGCGATCGGTATAGGTTACAATTGATCCGTTTGAGCCGTGCATTACGAAGAAAAAAAAATGGCTGGAATACGAACAAAGACATGACAAAGTTATTCTTCTGCATGATAACGCTCGGCCTCATGTCGCAAAAAATCATTCGGAAACGCTCAAGTGGGAGATTTCACCGCATCTGCCGTATTTGCCGGACAGTGTTCCTTCTGATTACTGGATGTTCCCACAGATGCAGCACGATTTGGCAAATCACCGGCTCACTTCTTTGGCAGAAATCGAAAATTGGCTCGTAACTTCGATCGCCTCAAAAGGCGAGACATTTTTTCGAGATGGAATTCGAAAATTGCCTCAGAGGTGGAAAAAAGTAGTAGCCAGCGATGGACAATACTTTGATTAATCTTTTCATTCCTTTTGTTCTGAAATAAATGCATTTTTGATCACAAAAAATGGGCACCGAATTAATTTGTTCTCTCAATATATATATATATATATATTTATACACAATTTTGTTTTAATCTATATTCTTCGCCCTTTCTTATAAAAAAAGAAAATCCAATTTTCAAAAGAGCATGAGAAATGGAATTAATTAAATTAGTGTAAAATGGATGTCATTATTTCAGGTCTCGCCCTAGATAAAAGAGATATTATTTTTGGCGTCTTCTCGAGTACAAGGTTGGCTGGTGAAGTGAAACCAATGACATTGGAAAAATTGATGACAGTTGCAACAAAATAGTCGGACATCCGCCAACTGTGTTATGTTTTGCCAGTCATCGATGGTTCCGCTGCCTTTCTCTATTGGGTCACCCACAATTCTCTTTCTCTATCTCTAATTCTCGATCAACAGAAATGGAACTAAAAGTGTGATTCTTTAAATTTATGGAGGAAGAAAAAAAATGGTGTTGAGGGACTTTGTTAAGAATTTAATTTTAGAATTAATCACGGAGCCCGGAATAAAAATGTAGCCATGAATTGCATACCCGACGAATGCAGGGCAAATGGTGCAATTATAAATTTTAGGAAAAATTTACTGCCAGGATATTGTTTAACAATCATTACAAGCACACATATATATGTGTGTGTTGTTATTTTTTATTTTAATTCAAGATAAAGTAAATAGTCTTGAATAGTTTATTATTAAGCTTCTTTTAATGATGTTTATTAATAAAGGTAGTCTACCAGTTTTATTTCTTTCTTTCAGTCCTGCTTCAAAACATTTTGGGATCGGATGCTAATTAATGTTAAATAAATATTTTACTGTAGGCTGAAACACAACGAATAATTTGTTGCTTTAGTACCAATTTTTAACTACGTTTTGCTTTCCTTTTTCCTGACAAGAGACAAAAATAGGCCTTACAGCAAATTGCCTATGTGCAGATTAAGCTATTCAAATATAAATGTATGACTTTACTTTCAATTTGCAAAATTATCGACTAGAATTCTCAGTTAGAAAACTAACTTTTTATTAAAAAAATGAACAGTTTATGCGGCTTATAATCTCTCGATATTAAGAAATCGTAAGGGCCGGCGCAGGTGTTTTTGGGTGTCAAACTTAACGTTACATTCTGTTTTGCAGTGCAAAAACTAGAACATTTAACAACTTAGAAGTCTAACTGGAACACTTAACAACTCAGAATGCTAACTAGAACACTTAACAACTTAGAACACTAGTTAGAACACTTAACAATTTCTAAGGAGTGCAGAAAAGTGTACAGAAAAACGATGGAATAAAAAAATTGACATTCGATAATTTGTTGAAGAATTGTAAACTGTTAAATTTGTTGGGAAAATATCATACGGGCCGCTTTACACAGGCCGCAGGAAAGCAACTGCGGAGTTGAAATTTGGCACGCAGAAAGGGCCACACACATTTGTTTATGAAATTAACACAGAGATTTTGTTTTTTAAATTTTAATTTGTTCGAAAATTACTGAAACTTCAAATGGAATTTTTTTTTTTTTTTTTACCCATTGGCAAAATGGGTGTTGTTTTGGGTTTGATGGCGTGCGCACCTTATTTGGACGTCACTACACTTTTCAACTGTGTTTAAAAGTAACAGTAAACAGTGCGCATGCGTCATCATTGCATGCGTTGCTATGGCGGCCGCTGCTGTTTGATAATTTCTTTAGAATTCTGTTTTTCATTTTAAATTTTGCTACGCATTTAGTGGGTGAGTTTATTTTTGAGATATGGGAGCAGAGAGACACCATAAATACTTCTTGAGCTGTGAATGAAAGAGAATTTCATCATTTGAGCGATATTTTGTTTTATTGCTTTAATTAAGAATCAGAAATTCTAACCTACAGTTCAAACTGTATCGTTCTCAATACCAATTAAGGCGAATATCACAAATAAAGAGGGTAAAAATAATTTTAAAAAAAATTAGACAACAACCATTTTGCCAATGGGTAACCTGTGATCGCCTTTCGGAGATCAAAATTATTTTCATTATTGAAAATTAAAAAAAAAAAAGTTTAATTGGAAACACATTTGCTGTAATTTTAGCCATTTTCAATAGAAAAAAAAAGAAAATTCTTTTTGTTGGTTGGTTTTACGTTACATGTAACATTTTTACTCAAAATCTACAAGACTTAGAAATTTGAAATTACGAAGGTTTGTAGAAAAGTTTACAAGGAGTTCTATGGAATAAAAAAAAAAGAACTATTCGATTGTTTATTCGAGAATTATTAATTGCTAAACTTGAAGTGAAAAGAAATGATCGTCGTCCGTTGAAATGCAACTACAAAATTGAAATTTAATATGCTGATCGAACCATTTCGCAAATTCGATGCATAGAATGACGTTTCTTTTTGACGCTTTCCCCGCCATTTTGTTTTGTAAAAATTACTATTATAATTTTAACGAGAGGATTTAGAATTTCCCATTTGTTTGAAAATTACTGCAAATTTAAGTGCTATTTCGTTTCCCCCCCCCCAGATTTTTCAGCTTTAAATATAAACTATTTATCCATTGTTTTAGAATGTCTATTTTTCTATCACAATGTCGTTATTTTACAAACTGACGCAGGAGAAGATGTTAATAAAAAGTAACAAAAAACAAAGAGATAAATAAAGAGATTAAATGTTGCCAGATATAAATCTCAACATTTATCAAAATAATTAAAAAGAAAAAAATAAATAATGAAGAGAGATAAAAACGATTCCCTATTGGACTTGTTATAAGTTTCAACAAAAAGTAAAATTACTTCTCATTTCTTTCTTCTTCTTCTTTTTTTTTTTTTTTTTTTTTTTTTTTTTTTTTTTTTTNTTTTTGAGTCACTTATACAGTGTTCTTTAGATGTTAATTTTTTTTTTCAAGTTCAGATGATTATTTTTTAAATCTAGGTAATTGTGTCTACTTCATTATGATCAACCTATTAACAAAATGTACTTACATATAATTAAAATAATTGTATATTTGGAAACCAAAATGTCCTGTTTCTTCTTCTTCTTTTTTTGAGGAAAATATTGAAATTGTTCGGAGAAAAAGAAAAACAATGACACATGAAAATCAACTACGTTGGTTGGCGAGGGAAGCGAACAGGGGTTGAAGCCTCCTAATAACTTAAATAACTTGATAAATATGACAAGTAACACTATGATAAATTTTTTTAAAAAATCTAATAACTTCGAGCCGTGATGGCTCAGGGGAAAGAGTCTTCCAATGAGGTGAACCGGGTTCGAATCCCAGCGATGGTTGGTCGATGCGAATTCCGCATCTGGCTTACACCGACCACAGTGCTGACGTAAAATATCTTCCACGGTACATGGATCATGGGTTAAAGTGGGAGGCTTTCGTGGTTTTCCACTCTATGTAACGCAAATGCGAGTTAGTTCCAGGCATGTAGTAATAGTAGTAGTAGTAACTAGTAGGCGTGAACCCAAGAAATTGGGTTGGCTGTTCAACGACGGTTATGAAATAAACTATAAAATCTAATGACTTGAAAAAATTATATTTGTGTATAGCAGATACTTTGAATAGTTAAGATTAATTTTAAGGACCAGAAAAAGCGATTGGAATTCAGCCAGATATCTTGCTAATCATTCCATAATAAGACTGTTTGAAAAGGTTCCTTTATATTGACTAATCAGAGAATGTTATCCGTTTGTCTCTTACGAAATTGGATAGTATGAACTCTACTTTCATTTGATTTTTATGCATTAGTCGTAGGTTCATTCGAAAATCCGATCCTTTGCAAATTCACCTGGTAAAGTATATCAAAACCCTACCATAATAGTGTTACTCTAAATATTTATTTTTGAATGAAATGGTTTGATATAGAACAAAACCTTAGCAGTCACTTTTTTATCTTTTAAAGTATAACAAAAACTATAAAAGTGGTCAGATATATTCTACGAGCATTTCTGAAAGAAAAAAAAATCGTTCCATTGATTTTTCTTTTCCACGTGTTAGTAGATACATTTACCTACAAGATGGTATAGTTAGAGATGATGTTTTGAAAAGAAAAAAAATGCAAACTTTAAATTTTTTGAAAGTTTGAATGTACTAAAATCATCGCAGAGTTTGTACTAATCAATGGCCGCGGAAGTATCTCGAGAGGGGGG